>NC_143554.1:72591500-72750500 GCF_054136105.1 Typopeltis vanoorti | reverse complement strand
GCACAAATGGCGCTAAATTTAAATCTTGCGTGAATTTTGGGACACCCTATATTTTTGTACACATAAGATTCTCCGTTAGCAGCGCGCATCTCTACCAGCATCAGGATGATGCGTAAGTATATTTATTCAAAACTATTGAAAACAATTGTATATAAAATGCGTTATAAATAATGATACTAGAAAGAAACATAGTCCGAATCAAATTTATTCCTTACTTTCAGTAATTTATGAAGATTTTCCAATATTCTACAGTTGAATAATAGACATTTGAGTTTGTCATTTTTTACTAATTCTTGTGATAAACCTTTACATTAGTTTACTATCGGACAGGCAATAGAACATCTTATCATCACAAGTGGTTGCGAATGTGTTATTGGTGATAGGCCATTTTTAAAAGCAATGATAAGAAAGGGATAACTGAGTACTCGAGAAAAGATTTCTTTCACTGCCATAATATTGAGTGGTAACACATAATAGCGCCGTTCTACTGAGTAAAGATGAGATCGTATTGTACTACCCGGTGTTCATTTTTTGTGTGCTTTTTTATCTTCGTTGTTCTCTATGTATGCGAAGGAGCCAAATACCAAACAAGTAAGTACAGTTTTCACCATCATTTCTCTTTCTGGATGTGTTTAATTATCAATTATAAATCAATGTCTTAAGACCAACTTATATGGATGAGAGAACGGTTATGCCTGATATAATTTTTTTATGCTATTCTTTCTCTATAAAGAAATAATACCAAAAAATGTGATCTGATAACGTTTATTATACATACAAAAATCCATTGGTAGAAATTAATCAAAATGAAGTCATTACAAATTATTAATATACGGAATGAGAGAGAACCTGAATTGCATCTGGTATGTATAATTCAATCAAGAGAAGAAAAAAAAAGTCAAACTTTCATTATAAACAAGTTAAAAAGAATCAGTCATATTCGCCATAGATGTTAGTAATAAATTGTTACGGACATGATGTCAGTTAGGAAGCAGCAACATTAATTTACTAATTTTATAAATCCTCTTAAAACCTATTTTTTACTTGGCACTGTTTTAACGTTTGGTAGAATATCTCTATCAATCATTATCTATGAAATTTATCTTATCTTCGGCGTGCTATGTGGAATTGTTGTAGTTCTAACAATGACTTATTGTTTACACTCTGTGTGTGTGTGTGTGTGTGAGAGAGAGAGAGAGAGTGAGAGAAAACAAAAATCTTACTTGTGTGCACCAGGCATCGATTAATTTTAGAATCGGCCGAACAAAAAAGCCTGGAGAATTTAAATTCTGCTTCTAGTTGATAATTTTGAATGATTTTGTTAAACTCCATGGTATCCAGGCCACCACTCATTAATTTCATCATCATCAATTCTGTGTCCACTCATTTCTATCTTGAGCCTTTCTATTCCACTGAGTTCTTACTATCTTTTTAATCTCATCCTTCCACAGTCTCTTTAGCTCTTCCTCTAGCTCCCTTTCCATCTCTAGGATGCAATTTTGAGTGTTACTTCTTGCAATATGACTTTCTCATTGCCATTTTATCTTGGATTTGGATCTCATACTTACAATGTCTCTCACCATAGTCTGAACTTTTCTATTTAGAACAGTAATACCAAGTAATGATCTTTCCATTTTCCTCTGGGTAATCCTCAACTTGTTCGTTAATATTTGTATCAAAGTGTGCTTGTTTCGCTTCCATATACATGACTGAAAGTAGGCAATTGTCGAATACTTTTCTTTTAAAGCAGATTAAGAGGTTTCCGTTGAGCGCTTCACGATGTTTTCCAAAGGCTATACATCCAGGTTGAATTCGGCGTATAATTTCTTATTTTCAGTCACCCTCTACTCTGCTCGTTTGCCCCAGGTAAACATAGGAAGTTATTATATCAATTTCCTGGTGTTCTATTTGTACTGGATTTTTGGTAATGTATTTATTATACATTATTTTTGCTTTGTCTTTGTTTATATTTAATCCTTTCTTTTTTACTTTATGCATCCAATTCAGTGATCATTTCTTGAAGTTCTGAAGAGTTTCCTAAAAGAATAATATCACCAACAAATCATAGTGATTTAGTTCTTTCCCATTTACCACAATTCCTCTATTTTCCCAATCCAGGTTTTAAAAATTTTCTTCTAGGGCTGTTGTAAATAAGTTAGGTGTCATATATATATACAGGGTGTTCGGGATAAATTTCACATATTTATAATTAATTATATTTTTCCGTAAGTTACATGTATTAACACACACTTCTCTTCATTTAAAAGTTTGGACCCTTCTTCATTCATATACAAGATGTCAGAAAGGATGGATAGCTGGAACCCACCTGAATCATGGAAGAGAATAACTTGTATCATGATGATTCGTGCCCGCCATCAAAATAAGGATATTACGACTGCTGCCCAATGCTCCCTGAATACAGTAAAAACAATCAGGCATGAACTAGAGACTTGCAATGGTGACTACGAGGATGTAGCAAGAAGAAAGATCCCTAGCAGACGATCTGATTGCGTTCGTACAGCAGAATTCCTCGCAAATCTGCAGGAACAGGTGTTGAAGAACCCTGGCATTGGAATTCGGGCTTTGTTCGTGGAGTTGCTAACTGTAGTCAAGCCCTGGATAACAAGGGTAGCCAATGGTAGGCCGTATGTATGGCAGCAGGATTCGGCCCCTTGCCACACCTCTGGGAAAAGTCAAAACTGGTTGTCTGAAAATTTCTACGACTTCACCAGTCCAAATGTTTGGCCTCCAAACTCCCCAGACCTTAACCCCATGGATTATTTTGTATGGGGCGCAGTTGAAAAAGACACCAATCGCACTTCCAGTAATACAAAAGCCCAGTTAATGGATAAAATTAAAACAGTTTTTGCGGCCCTTCCCAGGGAGACTGTAGCATCAGCTTGTTCGAGGTTCCGAAGCAGAATTGAAGCTGTGATCGATGCTAATGGTGGTTATTTTGAGTAAATCTTGTTGATAGTATTGTAATTAACTCTGCCTGTAATGTTTTTTTGTCAATTCATTAAATTTAATAGATACAAAGAAGATTTTCTTTTTCCTTACGAAACTGTCAAATTTATCCCGAACACCCTGTATATATATATGACACCTAACCCTACGCCTTCCGGTGTATCCTATGTCTGCAGAGGCGTTGAGTTCTCAAGGGTCGGTTTGCTTGCTTGCGGGACGAAAAATCCCAGATAAACTGGGGAGAAATGACCACATCCAAGACAGGCTATATGTCTGAGAAAGATCCTAAGCTCCTCACATCAGCGACGGGAATCGAATCGAACCAAGGACCCTCCTTTCCTAGGCATATGGTTGCGAAAGAAATAGCCACTAGGCTAATCGCGGGGACACACACACACACACACACTCACATATATATGTAACTAAGTATATGAATGTAAGTTTTTTTTTTCAATTCCTTGATTTTTAAGGTCTTCTAAAATAGCTATTATAGTTTATTAATTAAAAAAATAAAACATGGAAAGAGGACCTAATGAAGGTATTCTTAACATGTCACACTTTCCCTTTTTCCGCATCCTGTGAATGTGATATTATCACTTCACCGGATCAGCTAACTTCACTCGAAGGTTAATTAGCTGATCTCATATGGAGGCATGAGACTCACTAACTGAAGCTTTTTCCCTCAACGAAACCAAGATTTTTCACCCAGAAAAATCGGCAAGAAAAACACACGAATTTACAGATATAAAACGGTACGACTTATCTTAGCCATAGTTACGCAGTAATTTGAAATAACAACATTCGATGCTCGTATTTTGAAATAGCCAACTTTTGTTATATGAGTCTTATATTTGTGCTAAAGGGGACAGCACAAATCACCCACGGTTTTGTACACTGAGATGAAGAGACACCTCGTTTAATTTTTATGTATTTTTTTCGTATATTGAAAAAACGATTTTAATAAAAATATGGGTATTTCGACTTTTCAGTGACAGGCAGGTCACATAGTATTGACTGATGAGAACAGTATTGCTTTTCCATAATCAGTTATTCTGAATAATGTGATGTGATCATCGTCAATCTTTCCGTTTCAATGTAGTTAGTTGCTGGATGTTCCAACAATTGCTGCTGGAATGATTTCGTTTACTTACTACAAAATGATGATAATTCGCGATCTAGAATTTATAAATTAAAGTTTGTAATATTTGCATGGTTTGCTATACAATGATAGGCCTAGTTGGTTGACTAAACATCCATACGCATGGATTTGGTGGGAAATGATTGTCATCACTTAGCATATGACCACCAGCATGCTGGTTAGGGGCCTGAAAATGACTTGAATAAGAAGTTCCATCTTTGGTTTCAACAGAAGGGTTTTCGGATTATGAGATCTGTGCAAATGTACTACAGATACTAAATAGCCGTAACTGTTTTCGTTAGGTTGACTACCGCAAAGGATAGGTTGACACGCACTCTCAACAATATAAGTCATAATTGCTTTCTGAACTCTGACGTTACTAATATACACTCATGAGCAAAAACATTACGACCACCTCCCTACCTAGTAGAGTGTTAGACCTCTATTTGAACAGATAATCGATCGGATGCATCTTGGCATTTTCTGCACTAGACCACAGAAGGTATCCTGAGGTATTGGCCAAACTAGACGGAAAACGTCCCAGAGGCCAGCAACCAGCGAGGAAATGGCATCGACCGACGGCTAGTGCGTTCCACATGATCTGACAAATTAAATGGGATTCATATCTATAAAACTGGGAGTCAGGGGAACACACGGAACTTGGATTGAATCTTCGAACTATATTCGCACATTGCAAGCCTTGTGACACGAGGCATTCTCTTGTTGAAAGAGTCCCAGGTAAGAAGTTAATCAAGGCATGTTCATTGGCGGATGAGGGAACCCAGTATTGTCCATGAGAAACAATCCTCATACAAGGATACCGCCACTACGCTGTGTCGGGCCAACCGTGCAAACTGGTTGGCCAGCAACAGACTGAGTGATTCTGTTTTGGTCCATCAGAGTATTTCTTTTATAGTAATGTTTACCACGCTATCCTTTTAGACTAATTCGTATTTGTTAAAGGTCTGAGGAAAGTTCCCTGCTTTCCGAGTAAGCTTAACAACCACTGAAACTACCGATAATATAAAGAGGAATTTTAAAGAGATATAAGATGAAATAAAAACTAAAATTTGTTATGTTCGTATTGTGAGTATATCAACTGATAATATACAATTCGTTATAGTTGTAGAGGGTATATACCATGTGATCATTTGATTGTATATATATATATATATATATATATATTTTTTTTTTAGTTGCTTTGGAAGCAAACTGCACCCAGATGGCATCAAAGATCTCATATAAGCTCTCATCAAATATATCCCAATCAGCAGGGCTAATAAAACCCACACTCATTAATGAATACAGCGGAGGAAAGAACTGTACTGCTATCCTAAGTCCCCCAAAGGGTCACGGGATTGTACTTACTATAAAACGAATCAATTTTGTCAACTGCAGTGATACTTTACAGGTAATTCCTTTAAATTTAATTTATTTTACAAGAAATTCGTTATAACAATAAAAAAATAATTATATGTGCATTTTAATGTGTGTAGCAACAGTTTTTGAAAAGAATCCCTATTATTATCTTAAAAATTTATTAGATAAAATCACGAATATCTTTGAATTTAAAATTTATTAGAAATCTCTTCAAATCTCCAGTGTAGTCTTTTGCTAAAATAATGAATTCATCAATCCCAAATATACAGTGATTTTGACTGCAATGCACTACAGGATTCTAAAATGTACAAGGAACATGATTAATATGATTACGCTTTCGAAAAAAAAAAAAAAACAGACTCTTCACCATACTAATCACCGAAGTAGGAAATTTCAATCGACCAACTTCTCTCTTTACGATATACACTACCTTTGATATTAGTGATGCTGCAATGACAATATAGACACATATTTTAGAATGAATAAAAGTTGGTGTATTAAAGGCATTCATATATTAAGGACAATCTTCTTAAAAGCTGTTGCAATTTGATAATTTTGTCAAATATATTTTAAAATATGTTACGTAGTTTTTTTTCTCGACAGATAACTAACGGATCTTCGAGTCTCTTGTTTTGTGGTAATAAACCTTATCGGCAAAAGTCTTATTTTAGTAAAGTAGGAGAAAACATTAATCTTACGTATTCAACAGTGCCTGGAAGAAGACGGAAGTTAGTTGGATTCGAACTAATTTACACAGTTTACACAATGGGTAAATTGTTTTTGTTTGTTTTTCTAGTTTTGTTCTATCAGTGAATTTACTTTGCAAACAATTCAAACAAAACCCACGTTCTCTTTAACTGTGCTTAACTTGAATAATTTCAGTGCATGTTACGATTTTTAACATAGATTTCTTTGTTATAATTAGGTTGGAAGTAGTACGCAACTCGCTCTCTGAGCATGTGCACAAAAAAATTGCTTCATTTCATTTCCCAAACGCTGTTAATTGCAGGGGAGAATGCTGGTCTTGAAATTCACTCTTGCTCTTGTTATCATTCAGGGAGTGACAGGTGTGATTGAAGTCTGATTAACGGAATAATGAATTACTGACCATTTAAAACTATAAATTTAGAAATTTATGTACCTTTAATCATACAAATACAACGTTTATTTTACAAATGATATTCTATCTTTTTCAATTTAGCTACTTGAATACAAATTCTACCCTACGGTTCTTCTTTATGAACTGGTCAATAATATCCTCATAAAAAGTTGGTTGTAAATTAATTTTCCCAAGTAACACGCACACTTGTAAAGGTTGGCTGAAGCTCACTGGCTAGAGCTACTTTGACTGCGTATGGCCTGTGTTTAAGCAACGGAGTGAGACGACGTGAAATGGCTATGCGCGCGTATGAAATTATAGTGCTGCTGCAAGGACCTGGGCACTCCTACAACCGAGCGAGCCAAGGTAGTTTTGACTAGACGAGCAAGCATCGGCCTTCGATACACAACGCAAAGCTCAATTATTGCCGCTCGAGCTTAAGACGTCTTCTGTCTACAAAAATAAAGGCCTAAATGGAATGCTTATAAATGCGTGCATTTATTAACAAATAAATATTACTTCTTTCTCAAGTAATCAGCTTGCGCAGCAAGCATGGAGAATTCGCCCCTGGTTAATTGATAATGTATTCTCATCCCATTCATGTCCCATCTCCTATCTAGGAGGTTGACTACCATGATGTGAGTCATGGTTAACTACAAGCATAACGACATGTGGTGAGGACCCCTCTCTCTTCCACATATTGTCGTAAATATTCATGACTGTAATTCGTGTATGTTCGCTGGGCTGGTTTGCCTGTTCTGAGGGATAAAAAACTCGAGATTCCCGCTGAAAATAACCTCCTACCTCCGTTGAGACCCGTATGAGACCCGTTTACTCACCTTTAGTCGAAAGAGACCAGATAAAGTTACTCACGTCACAGACGGGAATCGAACCCTAGGTCTTTCCTGGTCGGTATAGACGAAGACCCAAAGGGCTTCGTCTATACCGACTGAGCTATGGAGGCTCCTGATGATGTATTATTAACCAATATTTTAATTCAAGTTTGGTTTAAGGTAATTTTTTCATCTTTTTAAGATAAAGAAGGCTCTATAAGTGGCAAGTAGAAAAGTTTGGATTCGGTTTTTTTTTTTTAATTTTATTTTTACCAAGTACTGAGTCCGCTGACATGAGATTAAGGTAGAACTCTTGCAAATGAAAAAGATTCATATTTTATTTTTAAGAGGTATTACAGTTTAATAATACAGATTATATTTTTCTCTTGTTATTTCATAAATGCGCCTCTCTGCACATAGTACACTGGTGTACAATGTGTACACATTGTATATCAGTAAACAATTTATGACTACGCATTCAACTACATCTGCTCTAACATGCATTGTGTTTCAGAACTCTGTGACCACTCTAAACATTTCCGGTGCTGGAATGAAAGATGCATTTGGGACGAATTAACCTGCGATGGACGAGATAACTGTGGTGACAGATCGGACGAGTCCTTTTCCCGAAATGGTGGAGGATGTGGTAAGGAGCGCATTTTACCACTATCTTTATTTTAATATGCTGAATTAAGTATTGAGATAATTCATGTTTAAGAAAGAAACATATTACGTACATTATTCTCATCACCTTAATATACATTGTTATATAGAACAGATCTATCTCCATCTGGAATCGATAGCACAAGTAGAGGAGATATTTTTGGAATTCGAATTCGAAAGAAGCGTTATTACCAGCTTGTATATTAAAGACTTGTTCTTTTTTTATAGGCTTGCATAATCGAAAACCTGCCTTTTCATCAAAATAGTTCATAACTTCATCATTGTAAAATCAACTGCAAGCAACAATATCAGCCGATCGAACTGTGAGGGTGCCATCTAAGTCAAGAAAAAACCGACGAAGCAACCCACCAAGTGATTGAAGAAATATTGGAAAGATGATGCAGAAATATCGGTAGTTCCATCTGGAACTACCGAATCTGGAATTAAATAAAAAAGTGAGGATTCAAGTTACGTCGTATATGTAGAAAAGGATCTTCATTTCTGTGGAATGGCTATTGCATATAAACCAGACGCCAACCAAACAATTAACAGCCCAGAGTTGACTGCTATTAGAGAGTATAGTTACTGGTGGATAGAGTGTTGGAAGTATATCACACTGGGAAAAGCTACAATCTTTGTCGCCAGGATGTATTACTCCAGCCGTTTAGTAACGGAGGTGGGTTGGGAGCAGTTTCTCTTGGTTTATAAACTGAGAACTTTGTTGTTACGTAAATGGCTGATGGATATACAACATCTCAAGATAATGTATCGCTTTTTTCATGTGACACTTTCGTGGAAGAGACACCGATGTCTGTTTCAACACGACAATACACAGATTGTAAGAGCGCGATTGCTGTAGTTTGAGGAAAATATGGAGAAACTTGATTGGCTTGCACAGAGTCCTGATGTCAACCCAATAGCTGGAAGCTAGACAATCACATGCAAAAACAAACAAGTGTGCCTAATTAGAATGTCTTCATTTGTTGTGCTGAAAAACAATGGTCCGAAAAATGTGATCAGGGTGAGAGTCCTCTTTGAGTTTAGTCCCATGTGATATATATATATATATATATATTGCCTCCTAATATATTTCAGCATGTGTATGTAGGTTTGTATATTCGAACATTGTTGATTTCTTATAGGAGCATTTACTAGACAATTTAATTGTTTCTGATTTTCATTCTATCCTATCCTATTCCCTCAGCCATACGGCTGGTGCGGGTAGCTATATGCTACCATACCAGGGAGATGATTATGAGCAAGGTGGTTTCCCGTTGCCTTCCTTGCCGTACTATATCTTACGCCTGTGGCCGTGTGTGTGTTCACTGGACAGGTTTACCTACTTTGAGGAATGGAAAACCCTCCATCACCGTATGAGACCGGTTAACCCATCTTTAGTCGAAAGAGACCAGATAAAGGTTCCTTACGTCACTGACAGGAATCGAACCTAGGTCTTTCCGACTTAAAGGCTTCGTTACAGCTGCCTGAATATTAAAAATATTTATTTACTTAGCTTAATTGATTATTTAATTAGGTCATCCTGAGGGGTTAGCGTCTCCTGTAGTGAATCAATAGGTCCTGGTGTTTGGATATTTTTGATGTCCTTAATAGGACATCAATTTCATTACCTGACAACCATCGTTATCACCGGAGGTCCGAAGTGACTGCTTGAAAAAAAAGGTTCATGATTGGTTTCTGCTGCAGGATATCACGATAATCTAATCCTTAGTTTATCCACAGCAGTAAAATTTACGAAACATGTTGTACCCAAGTATCCATCAAGTACTTACCATATCTCTTCAGGATGTGAACCAGTCATTACTAATACCATCTTCCGACATGAAGAGGCGCAAAAATTCATAGATACTCGTAAAGACAAGACAACACAATAAATAAGAAGCGATATATTCACGCTGGCTGAGGACACAAGTAAGATATAAGCAAGCATTAAGAAACGGCTAAGAAAAATTGTCGAAGAGAAACTCGGAGAAGAACAAGCTCGGTTCAGATCAAATCAAGATTGTCAAGATCAGATTTTCCCTTTATGACAAACAATTGAGAAATCATCGGAATATGACAAGGATCTGTATTTATGTTTCGTAGATTTCGAATATTTTACTTGTTTTATGCTGTAGGTTCACCATTGGGAATGCGGTTTAAGTTTTCTATGTGCCTGCCTCTTTTCATGTCTTGTTGATTTTCATTCCAAATTTATCAGAGATTCTGAAGACTTGTAATGGATTTATTCATAAATCTAAGATTATCTGCATAAAGTAAAGAACTGAGATGAATATCTTCGATTCTGATATCAGGTTTAATGCCATTTTCTTTCATAATGTGATCCATAAAACGCATCTAATTTATCTAGTTTTTTTTAATAATATTATTATTATTATTAATTATAAACTCTGTCTGCTATTATTTGTTTTCCATGAAACGTTTGCCTTCAATGGTCTAAAGTGTGAATTGGACTTAACAGGATCACATTTATTAATACGTTTTTATTTAAACGCATAACCGGTTATTTCTATAAAAGTTAGATTTATGCAAAATTTATACAGATTATAATTTATAATCATAAAGTGTTATTTTCAAGAATATTGAATTTTATAAAGCATACGATTTGTGTTTTATTAGACAACAAATAATAATAATAAAGTCTTTAAACAACAATGAAATCGATGCTAGCAAACGATGTATTGAACAAAATTCAAATAACTTTTATTATTGAATTTTTCTTTATTAGTTGGGATAATTTTTCCGCATGGAGAAGCTATCATACCTGGAATCATTGTTCCTATAATCATAATGATTATCATAATCGTTGCCGTCTATGTCTTCTGGAAGTTTCGCAGTAACAGACAAGTGATATGAGAGAAACATTTTACAACGAAATTTCGGGATCAAATCCTCAAGAACTTTTTTTGAATCTATATTCGGAACAATCCCCTTATGTTTTTACGTCTACTGTTGTATCAATTTTGTTGTAGTTACCAATAAAATGAATAGAAATAATATGTTTGTATATAGTAATAAACATATGAAGAAACACAAATCACTAATATTATCTGTACTACCACACAGTTTTTACTTTTATTAAATAAAATTTTTAAATAACAGGTCTTGCTCGATTTCTTGCAGTTTCATGATAAAATTTAGAGGAATTTACAAAAGAAAATTACACGTTTCTGTTTTAAATCTAAATACTCAACAGATCGCGTCACACAGACACGTGATTATATTTTTGTTGGACTAGTGCAGTTTCTGTTGCTTGCATATTCTACTAATATTCACTAAAACGATCCAAACAACAACACCCAAATGTCAGAAAGAGCCAAAATATACAATATTATACACGTCTTCCATGCTAAATGAAGTCAAAGCATTGATATTGAAAACCGCCGAGCTAACTGATTTCTTAAAAGGTGAGATATCCAGGGTGTTTAATCAGTGTAAAAATAAACCCACATGTATCACAATAAAATTTTAATTTATTATACAAGTATTTCGTCATACTTATCGTAAGACATCATTAGGGTGAACAGTGATCAATACCAAGAAATCTGACTAAAAGAACAGTAGAGCATATAAATTGAAATGTCTCTGTGTATATGTGTTCATATGTTAAAACTACTAGGTTGAAAATTAAAATTAAAAGAGATGAGTTGAAAAACAACAACTTGAGAATACAAATTTATTCAGTGCAGTGGAAGATGAAAATTTACCACAATTTAGGAATACGAGTAGAAGGCAGTGATTATGATTGAGGTTAGGTCGATGTAATAGGGCTTCGGCATTTTGTAAACGTTCATGTTTATATATGGATCTACACAAATCGGCCGCTGAATTAGAAACCTTGATGCATATGTACGTAAACGTCACTTTCCCAGCGTATATGCAGAATACTTGGTCACGTGTTCTAGGCAACTATTTAGGAGTATTTCTGGTTAGTAATCCTCAATAGTGTTGATCAAAATGGGAAAAACAAAACTATCTTTCGGTATTCGATAAAGGGCTTATTGTGGATGTCCATCTGACTGGAGTCACGAGTTTAAAACTGCAGAGCTAACTGATTTGTTAAAAGGTGAGATATCCCGGGTGTTTAATCAGTGTAAAAATAACCCACTTTTCTTGTCTAAGAGGCGTAATTGTGGTCCTAAAAAAAATCTGTCAGGAATGAGATTACCGTCATCTGAGAAGACTCCATGGCTCTTTTCTATTACCTATCGGGTTTTTATTATACACGAATAACCTTTTCCAACTGATTAATAGTCCTATCAATAGTTAACAGTTACAAAAGACACAGCTAAGGCAGTATTTTCCGAACTATCCACTGAATGTTAAGAAATTAATGCCTAGTTTGTCAATTCTCACCTTTAGGAATTTGTGATTGCGTAAAAAATACCTTTCTATCAAATGTCCAGAACCCAGTCTTGTGGTTTATGTATTTTTTTTAAAATAGCGGCTCTGAAACTAAAATCATGTTTAATATCAGATAAGGTGAGCCTCTTGTATTGTTTGCAAATACGTGAGTTTTTCTCCAGCTCACGAGATGAAAAAGCAAAAGTTTTGATTGAATAACCTTGCTACCTCCGCAAGAGACCATGAAGGATTATTCGAAACTGGGCGTTCTTTATTCTGATCAAAACATAAGGAAGATCCGAGAACAAAATGGCGACAACTTATGGCTTGCCATGATAATTATCAAAAAATATCGTAAGTGGAGGAACGAGCAACTGTCATTTCCTCTTTCATCATTAACAAAGACGTAAGAATTTTTTTTTTCTACTCGAATACGTAGAAGAAATCTACCACTCTGTCAAAACGTCAACTAGAAACAGATATTAGTAATTGCATTCAAAGACAAATAAATGTTTTCACTATTCTACAGAATGCTGGTGTTAAAAAAGTGACCCTACTAAGTAAGCTAAAGCATGTATTAACACTTCACAGACTTCGATTTTTTTATGATGGTTTTATTGGTAATTTAAATATTATACAACCAGAAGTGTGTAGAATGTTTTATTTTTTTGTAGACTCAAAATTGTATTTTTTAATTAAATAAAATCAATTAGAGAATACGCAGCAGTGCATAATTACAAGTGTTCTCCTATCTAGTTTCCTATGGTTGGTTAGTTGTTTACTATAAGCGGCATGAAAACCAGGCAGATTGATAATACTGTACAATATCCATCCAAATAAATACGAACTGTAATTCTACTAAGGGCAATTAATATTAAAAAAATATAATTACAATTATTTTACAATTAACAGAGGTTCATCAAGTAATCTGAACATAAAGAAACAGTAAATTAATAGAGGCAAATACTGAAGATGAGGTACACTAATCTTTGTTCACTTTTAACTGTACATTTAAAATATAATTATAAGATGTATTACAGATTAACAATATGGATTACATTTTTCTCTTGTTATTTCGTAAATGCGTCTCTTTGTACACATTGGTACACCACTAAACAAGTTGACGCTGCCCATTGAAACATATGTCTTATTTATCCTGTACTTTGTTGGAATAAAAGATGCATTTGGGACGAATTAACCTGCGATGGATGAAATAACTATGGTGACAGTTATCTGACAGAAATCTGAGCTGTATAATATGCACAGTTATTATACACAGTTATTTTTACTTTCATGTTCTTAATTAATTATTGAGAAACTTCTTGTTTTGATACGAAATATATCATTACGTATATTTCTCTCATCGTACATGGCCTGTATTGTTATACAAAACAGATCTATATGCTGAAGTCGATTGTACATCTGTATACCATCAATGCTACTTGGAGGAGAATTTTTCAAATCTGACTTTGAAAGAAGTGTTATTACAGGCTTGCATATCAAAGACCTGCCCTTTCACCGCATGGTGGATGATTTCGAAGTTCACGTGGAGCGAAGTACTCTCACACTACTTGTCCTTTGGCACCTTGCAGGTGTTACGTATGATAATAATAATTTATCTAGATTTCTATGCATTAAAATGCTCCCTATTATGATAGGCTTTCCATGAAGCGGTTGCTCTTAGTGTACTAAACTGTAAATTGGACTTTTCCTAGGATCATTAAATAATACATTTTTTATTTCTATAAAAAATTAGACATATGTAACTCTTTCCTTAGAAAAAGGCGAAATTTATAATAAAAATATGATATTTTCAAGAATGAAATTTATAAAGCACACCATTTATTTATTTTATTAGATGACAAATTAATTTTTAAATAATAGTAAATTTGATGTTAGTAGAGAAAACTGGGTTGTTATACCCTTGGAGGGTAATCGATGGCAATGCTGTAGCCAATGAAGCTCTAACTGAGGCTCTGCTATTGCTGTTACCCTTCTGCCATGATCAGAGCTTTAATAGCTCAATAACACATTATCCCTACACTCTCCTCTACAGATAACGGGGAAGATAAAAAGCATTCTTGCTTCGCCCCTTTAAGCCAGTCCTTATAAGGATAAGGATGTTAGTAGAGGAGTAGGAGAATTGTTTTAATACCCTTGGAGCGTAATGGATGACAATACTGTAACCAATGAAGTTCTAACTGAGGCTCAGCTATTGCTGTTACTCTCCTGCCACAATCAGAGGTTTAATATTGCTGTTACTCTCCTGTTATGATCAGAGCTTTAATAGCTCAATGACACCTTATCCCTACACTGTCCTCTACAGATAACAGGGAAGCTGAAAAGCATTCTTGATTCGCCCCTTTAAAACAGCCCTTATGAGAACTTTAAGGGTGTTAGTAGTTGACCGAAATTCAATACCCTTGGAGGGTAATGGATGGCAATGCTGTAGCCAATGAAGTTCTAACTGAGGCTCGGCAATTGCTGTTACCCTCCTGCCATGATCAGAGCTTTAATAGCTCAATAACGTCTTATCCCTACACTGTCCTCTACAGATAACAGGGAAGATGAAAAGCATTCTTGCTTCGCCTCTTTAAGCCAGTCCTTATAAGGATAAGGATGTTAGCAGCTGATCATTGGGTTTGTGGATTAATACCCTTGGAGGGTAATGGATGGCAATGCTGTAGCCATTGAAGTTCTAACTGAGGCTCGGATATTGCTGTTACCCTCCTGTCATGATCAGAGCTTTAATAGCTCAATAACGCCTTATCCCTACACTGTCCTCTACAGATAACGGGGAAGATGAAAAGCATTCTTTCTTCACCCCTTTAAGCCAGTCCTTATAAGGACGTTAGTAGTTGGACCGTGAGATGCTGTGATTTATACCTTTGGAGGGTAATGGATGCAATGCTGACGCCAATGAAGTTCTAACTGAGGCTCGGCTATTTCCGTAACCCTCTTGCCATGATCAGAGCTTTAATAGCTCAATAACACCTTATCTCTACACCCTATACATATAAGGGGAAGATGAAAAGCATTATTTTTTCGTCCCTTTAAGCCAGTTCTTATAAGGATAAAGATGTTAGCGTTGATCATTGGAGTTTGTGGATTAATTCCCTTGGAGGGTAATGGATGGCAATGCTGTAGCCAATGAAGTTCTAACTCAGGCTCGGCTATTGCTTTTACCCTCCTGCCATGATCAGAGCTTTAATAGCTCAATAACGTCTTATCCCTACACTGTCCTCTACAGATAACAGGGAAGATGAAAAGCATTCTTGCTTCGCCTCTTTAAGCCAGTCCTTATAAGGATAAGGATGTTAGCAGCTGATCATTGGGTTTGTGGATTAATACCCTTGGAGGGTAATGGATGGCAATGCTGTAGCCATTGAAGTTCTAACTGAGGCTCGGATATTGCTGTTACCCTCCTGTCATGATCAGAGCTTTAATAGCTCAATAACGCCTTATCCCTACACTGTCCTCTACAGATAACGGGGAAGATGAAAAGCATTCTTTCTTCACCCCTTTAAGCCAGTCCTTATAAGGACGTTAGTAGTTGGACCGTGAGATGCTGTGATTTATACCTTTGGAGGGTAATGGATGCAATGCTGACGCCAATGAAGTTCTAACTGAGGCTCGGCTATTTCCGTAACCCTCTTGCCATGATCAGAGCTTTAATAGCTCAATAACACCTTATCTCTACACCCTATACATATAAGGGGAAGATGAAAAGCATTATTTTTTCGTCCCTTTAAGCCAGTTCTTATAAGGATAAAGATGTTAGCGTTGATCATTGGAGTTTGTGGATTAATTCCCTTGGAGGGTAATGGATGGCAATGCTGTAGCCAATGAAGTTCTAACTCAGGCTCGGCTATTGCTTTTACCCTCCTGTCATGATCAGAGCTTTAATAGCTCAATAACGCCTTATCCCTACACTGTCCTCTACAGATAACGGGGAAGATGAAAAGCATTATTGCTTCGCCCCTTTAAGCCTGTCCTTATAAGGACTGTAAGGATTAGCATGTTAGTAGTTGAGAGTACAAAATTCAGGTGAATTTCATTATGGGGATTGTTTTTTATTTGCCCGGACGCCCTGATATTTTTTCCACATGGAGCTGCTCTCATATCCGGAATAACTGTTCCTATGATAATCCTAATCATTGCAGACTTCGTCTTCAGGAAGTATCGCGGCACCAGGCCAGTGATTTCAGTGCAAACTTTTATAACGAAATTTTGAGTCAAATCCTGAAAAACTTTCCAATGAATATTCAGTGCAGTTCTCATGTTTTTAAGTCTACTGTTGTTTCATTTTTGTTGTCGTTACCAAGTATAAATGGAAATACTGTTTGCATATATTATAATGAATATGTAACGAAATACAGATTACTAATGTTCCCTCTTTATACTTATTTCAGGAGCACATACGTTTAAAAATTGTGCTAAATAATTTTAAATGCTTGTAATTTTTTTTTGCACAATGAAATTGCAGGAATTTACAATAAATAAAAGACTATTTAGAAGAATTTACAAAAGAAAACTGAGAATGGTTTTCTAAAGAACTCTTAATTTTTTAATGTAACAGTCAACAGATGGCACCACATCAGTGCGTTATACTTTTTTTGAAAATGGTCCAATACGGTATTAGGCATCTATCTCTAATAAATTTCCTCTAAGTAAGTGTATACTACCACTGTAAAATCCATTTCATTTGTAAAAACACAAAATACATTTTAAAATCTGGTTATATCACCTAATTCCAGATGTGCTAAAAATCTTATAAAAGCACAATCAAAATTTAGGTTTATTGTTTTATATAACTATGGTCAGAGTCTATAAAGAGAAAAAACTGTTTTTGTATGGTTTGTTTATTAAATTAAATATTTCATATGGTATATTAAATAAAATTATATTAAAATAAAAATACGTTATTTATTTTTTGGAAAACTGACAAATCTTTTTTTTTTTTTTTTATCAAAGATATTAATACACTTTTTATTTTTTCAGATATTTTTTATATAAAAACTTAAGAATAATTATTATATAATAATTATTCTAATAATTGAAGTTTTAACTGAGGCTCGATTATTGCCGTTACCCAGCCATGACTAGAGCTTTTTAGCTCAATAACACTCCATCCACACAGATTTACTTCATTCAGATGAAGTAAATCTGTGTGGGATAAAGACGGGATAAAGAGTCAAGGACTCAGTCCATCGCCCAGTTCTTTTAAGAACTTTAAGAACTATATAAGTGGTTCGTTTGAGTTGGATTGCAATATAAGTTGTTCGTTTCGCTTGAATTGGATTGCCATAGGAGGTATATGTGGGAGGTTATGGTTAAAGTGATAAATCCGGTTATTATTAATAATTATATGTATGTGGGCGGTTACGGTTATATGTAGGAGGTTATGGTTAAAGGGATAAATCCGGTTATTATTAATAATTACCGGTTAAAGTGAATAATTTACGAGCATTAATCACTTTAACCGGTTAAAGTGAATAATTCCTAGAGGAGTCTGGTAAATGTAATAAAAACATGTTTATAGGTTATATATATATATATATACAAAAGAAAGTACTTCTTTTGTACTCAATGAAAGCAGAAATCATTATAAACTAACCTAACCTAAAGTAACCTGGATGTCGCATGTCGAACCAGAGTGTAGTCGTAGTTTGTCGTTGGCAGATTAATGGGGATGAAAGATAAACGTTGTTGTGGGCCGAGCTTAATGATTGTGGGATGATAAATGGGGTTAACAAATAAAAGTTGTGGGCAGATGAATGGGGGTTTATAGATAAACGTCGTTGCTGCACCTCTTTCATCATCAATGGAGAAAAACACTGATCAGCTCCTCTCTGATTTATCTATAATCTCCATTCATCTGCCCACAACAACTTTTATTTGTTATCCCCATTTATCATCCCGCAATCATTAAGCTCGGCCCACAACAACGTTTATCTTTCATCCCCATTAATCTGCCAACGACAAACTACGACTACACTCTGGTTCGACATGCGACATCCAGGTTACTGTAGGTTAGGTTAGTTTATAATGATTTCTGATTTCATTGAGTCCAAAAGAAGTACTTTCTTTACTTTTTTCATTATAAACTAACCTAACCTAAGCTGTTATAATTTCTATTGAGAATGAAAACCTATATATAAATCCTATAAACATGTTTTTATTACATTTACCAGACTCCTCTAGGAATTATTCACTTTAACCGGTTAAAGTGATTAATTCTAAATATTCACTTTAACCGGTAATTATTAATAATAACGGGATCATTCAATCGAGAATTGCAGAATCCGCATTGGTGGTCGGTAATTATTTGGTGGACCACCTCTAGGTAGCGAAGAAATAGAATATTGATGTTTTCTATTGTTTCAAACTTTCGAATGAACTGTGGATCAATGGAAAATAAACCGACTGATTTTTATTACTGTTTTTTAGGGAGGGGGGCTGATTGTAGGCGTTCTTCCATCATCTGTGTGATAGACCAGATGAGTATGAAAGAATGTATAACGATATAGGATGGGCGCTAATTTTTTTTGTATATTTTGAACAGAGTAGGGAGGATATTGTCATGAGATTGCTTCATGGTTGATTCGCAATTATGCTTTGTTGTATGTATAGGATGAAATTGGAATTTTTATCTCAATCAACTTTTTGATATACGGAATATTTTTTTTCTTGACTAACTTTGGCAAGTTCAAAGTTCTTGTTTGGCAACACCAAACATGGGACTTGTTCAAATCGCTTCAGACTTTCAGTAGGAAGGGTGGTGGTCTGATACCTACGATAAATTTATCTACCACTTGAAGACATTCACAAAACAACCATGCCCATGGATTCCGAACTCGAGGCCTTGGCAAACCAGGCCCACGGGACATACAGAAATGTTTGTATTTTAGTACGCTATTATTATTAGCAGTAATAGAGCCTCCAGAGAGTCACGGGCTTATCGAGGAAGGTCACTCACACTATCTATCATACCTTCTCTTAAACTCATTCCTATTAGATACATTCACCGCCTCAGCAGGCAAACTGTTCCGCTCATTTATTCCCTGCTCTGTGAGAGAAAAATTTAGCTCTCAACACTTTCTTGACCGCATACAAACTTACCTTCCACTGATGCCCCCATCCCATTTAAAATTTCATAGGCTTCTATCGCATCATCTGTCTTTCTCCTGTTCACTAATGTCCACAGTCTACATACTCTCGATCTGTCCTCATAATCTAAATCCCATAATCCAAATATAATTTTTGTAACTGTTCTTTGCGCCCTTTCCACAGCTTTCTTATCCCCTTGGAATCCAGGAGAACAAATCTGTGCACAATAATCTGGATGTGGTTTTATCAAAGCCTAATAAAGAGGCAAAATGACTTCCATATCCTTCCATGTGAAGGTCCGTTTCAGCATCTCAATTATCCTCTGAGTTTATTTGCTATTTTTGTAAGGTGACTATCAACTTCAAATTCCTATCCATGATAACTTTAAGATCCTAGCCTCATCAATTTATCAGAACATAATTCCATCAATATAATATTCTATTGGAAATCTAATCATGATACAGTGCGTTACTTACTAACATTAAATTGATATCCATTAACATTTCTTCACAATTCCATCCTATTCAAATCATTCTGTTCACTCCTGTTCAATAAGACATTTTTTATTTCTATAAAAAAATTAGACATATGTAACTCTTTCCTTAGGAAAGGGCGAAATTTATAATACAATTATGATATTTTCCAGATTACCGAAATTTATAAAGCACACCATTTGTTTTATTAGATGACAAACTAATTTATAATATTATGTAAAAGATATCACATGAGGTGAGGGGGGGGGGAACCGTGAGATGCGGTGATTGATTCATTCAATCCAATACCCTTGGAGGGTAATGGATGGCAATGCTGTAGCTAATGAAGTTCTAACTGAGGCTCGGCTATTGCTGTTACCCTTCTGCCATGATCAGAGCTTTAATAGCTCAATAACACCTTATCCCTACACTGTCCTCTACAGATAACGGGGAAGATGAAAAGCATTCTTGCTTCGCCCCTTTAAGCCAGTCCTTATAAGGACTATCACATGAGGAAGGGGTAATCAATCGACCGTGAGATGAGGTGATTGATTCATTCAATCCAATACCTTTGGAGGGCAATGGATGGCAATGCTGTAGCCAATAAAGTTCTAACTGAGGCTTGGCTATTGCTGTTACCCTCCTGCCATGATCAGAGCTTTAATAGCTTAATAACACCTTATCCCTACACTGTCCTTTACAGATAACGGGGAGGATGAAAAGCATTCTTGCTTCGCCCCTTTAAGCCAGTCCTTATAAGGATATCACATGAGAGGAGTAATTACAAGTCCTTTTTAGGACTTCCAGGGTAACAAATGGCAATGCTGTAGCCAATGAAGTTTTAACTGAGGCTCGGCTATTGCCGTTACCCAGCCATGACTAGAGCTTTTTAGCTCAATAACACTCCATCCACACAGATTTACTTCATTCAGATGACGGGATAAAGAATCAAGGACTCAGCCCATCGCCCAGTTCTTATAAGAATATCACATGAGAGATGGTTGGATCGACCGTGAGATGCGGTGATTAAATATCCTTGGAAGGTAATGAACGGTAGTGCTGTAGCCAATGACGCTCTAACTGAGGCTTGGCTATTGCTGTTACCCTCCTGCCATGATCAGAGCTTTAATAGCACAATATCACATGAGATGGATCGATTGATTCATTCAATCCAATACCCTTGGAGGGTAATGGATGGCAATGCTGTAGCCAATGAAGTTCTAACAGAGGCTCGGCTATTGCTGTTACTCTCCTGCCATGATCAGAGCTTTAATAGCTCAATAACACCTTATCCCTACACTGTCCTCTACAGATAACGGGGAAGATAAAAAAAGCATTCTTGCTTCGCCCCTTTAAGCCAGTCCTTATTTATATAAGGACTATAAGGATATCAGATGAAGACAGAGGGGTGAGAATCGACCGTGAGATGCGGTGATTCCCTTAGAGGGTAATGGATGGCAATGCTGCAGCCAATGAAGTTCTAACTGAGGCTCGGCTATTGCTGTTACCCTCTTGCCGTGATCAGAGCTTTAATAGCTCAAAAACACCTTATCCGTACACTGTCCTCTACAGATAACGGGGAAGATGAAAAGCATTCTTGCTTCGCCCCTTTAAGTCAGTCCTTATAAGGACTATAAGAATATCACATGAATAGTTGGATGGAAGGATGAAACCCTTTGAGGGTAATGAATGGCAATGCTGTAGCCAATGAAGTCCTAACTGAGGTTGGGCTATTGCTGTTACCCTCCTGCCATGATCAGAGCTTTAATAGCTCAATTACACCTTATCCCTACACTGTTCTCTACAGATAACGGGGAAGATGAAAAGCATTCTTGCTTCGCCCCTGTAAGCCAGTCCTTATAAGGACAATTATCACATGAATACCAATTCTAGTCCTTCCGAGGTAGGTTGAGGCTCTGGTTAGGGGTTTTAGGTAATTTAATACAGCAGCTACATCCCTCTAAGGGTAAGTATTTTATGTCTGTTGATATATGTGTTCTATTACTGATAATAATAATAATATTTATTTAAAAAAAAAAAAACAAAGTATACGATTATTCTATTGTTATCACTCAAAACTTGCAGGAGTTTAGAAGAATGAATGCTTGTCAATTAAGGTAGGGTAGCCAGCGTACTGCAAAGTAAAAAAAAATAATTTAATTCATGTAGGCGTAGTAAATTACATTAATAAACATTCATTATGTGTTATTTAGTTACAATCCACATCCATCAACAATAGCTCGGTATTCATCAGCAGGCTGAAGGAACCGTAAATTATACATTTACATGTACTTCATTTATAACAATTGTAAATGAAGTACAATGTTGTTACTAACTGTAAGTAAGTTGTGAAACGGACTCTCCAGGACAATTAAAAATAGGTCCGAAAATAGTAAGGGAAAAAAAAAAGTTTAAATCAGGAACGATCGTTCGCAGTCGTTATACACAAACGTTGAACATTAACGATTTTTGTTGACAATGGATTTTTTTTTCTCTCTTTTTTTAAATAAATGTACAGAATGGATTTGTCAATTATAATTCTGTTGGCGCAACTAGTCTAATTAGCAGAGACAAAGGTCAATTTTAATTCAGTACACATTTCTTTGTAATGCGAGAAGGAAAATCCGGTTAGTACTTTGTTCGTGTATTGTTATTTCGTGGAAGTTCCGTTGCTATAGTTACAGTGATGTCACTACAATGTTAATGGATGCATCGTTATATAAGTGCCATACATTATCTTATGTGAAATGTTATTAAGCAATCACGCATAAATGAGTTGATGATCTGATGAGTTTAATAGTTTTTTTAAGTGGAAGTTATACGTTAAATATTCTTAGTCTAACGGATATATTAAAAGTGCTTCCATACCGGCTGTAATATGAATACGTGCGGTATTTCAGTGTGCTCTTTAAGATAACGTAAAAGTTCTGGAATGTGAAACTATCCTGTCTTCGAGAAGTACAGTCAACATGTCCCCCCCCCCTCCTTCCTCTGTTATAACAAAGTTTGATAAAAGCTCTGATTCACGGTGTCAATGTCCACCAAGCGAGTCTGTGCTTGCGATACTAGTATCGCAAGCACAGACTTATGGCCATTACTAAGATTTAGCTAAGATAAGTCGAAATAAGGGGAATTTATTTAAAGGCAATTCATGATTGAAACATTGTATTATTATTATTATTATTATGGAACGAATTATGTAGTTTTATAAATATCTCCAAAATTTTTATATATTTTTATAAATAAAATAGAAAACACACACACACACACACACACACACACACACACACACACACACACACACGCCGAAAATAAGTCTCACACACATGCGCCGTGTTGAATACCTTTCCTGGAACCTATTTGACAAAATCCTCTTGGTTCCTTACCAGGAGCCGGACTGTTGGAAATAAATCCTGTTTAAGATTCCAGGAAACTTTATAAAGGCCTTTCAAGTGAAAATGAACTCGTCGGTCTCGTACGGAAGGGATTTTTATCCCACAAAACGTATAAACCGACCGAAGAACATCATCAACTTACGTGCTCTATTGGTTAGGGAAGTCTACATCAATTAAGCTAACCATAATCACTGGAAGGTGGGTGGGGTGTACAGGATATGACAGTATTGTATGATTAAGTCTGGCTTGCTATTAGAAGTAGTTTAGCATTAACAGTTTTAAGAAGGCGAGAATACTGAGTACCACCTTGATGATAGCGATGCCTGTTTACTTGATGAGATTTGTTGATCTACGACATTTTATTTTTTTTTGCTAATCGATGAACATGCTCCATGGTCACCTGACGTCATTCCACTTTTGAACCCGGAAAATTCAGTCAAAGGGGTGTTTTTTTCAGTGATTTATCTTAAAACAAGTTTCCACATCTCGTAGGTTTATGTGACAACTTTCCTCGTTTTGAATTAGAACTTTTTCCACGTGCTATTCTTTGAAGCCTTCCCATTTTTTTTCAATGACGATCGCAACACACCGTCACGATTTGCAAGGTATTACTCGTTAATAACGCAAGCTACAACTCCGAAATAAATAGTGATGATTCTGGAGATTCTACTCTACCTACACCTATCGGAGAAATTTGGTATTAAATCTAGCAATATTGTTTGGAGAGCAGTCCTGATTTTTTTTTTTATTACACCTCATATAGCAAAACATTGTAAAAGTATTACTAATGGCTGTTCTTAAGAAAGACAATAAATTACACACGAGTAGAATAGGGACAAATTTATTAGTCGATTTATATGAACAGCAAAATTATAAAGAATGATCATGTACTAACTACTAATATTATTACCAAACTTTTAATGTTGTACTTGTAATACTTCTAATTCCTTTTTATTAAAAGGAATTTAATCTCGGAACCCATTCACTTTATGAGTGGCGTCTTATCTTTACGGAAATAAAGTTTAAGGTGTCACATTTTAAATCTGTGTTAGTCTACAAACGAGTTGGGCATCGTCTCCCCAGTGTTACCAACATAATGTGAGCCGAATTCAATTGAGAACTGATGCTTGCGAAAGTTTTCACGAAGTAGATGTTTCGTTTCGCCTTGTAACACCATTATCCTGCTTATCGGATCGTAGCGTTAAATAAATACATTTGGTTTCTAGAACAAATTTTTCAGAAAAGCTCGCCCAAGGTATTAATGCGCTGTTTCCAATCGTTTGGGGATGTCATAAGATTGAATATGACTCATTAACAACAATACAAATCTCCTGTAGAGCCTGGAGAGACTAATATATATATATATTTTTTTTCTGTTTTGGTAGATGGGTGAAGCAAGAATGCTTTTCATATTATCCGTTATTTGTAGAAAAAAATGTATGGATAGGGTGTTATAGCGCTAAAAGCTCTAGTCGTGGTGGGTAACGGCAATTGCCGAGCCTCAGTTAAAACTTCATTGGCTACAGCATTAGTACTCTGGGTCTCTCATACTTCCCAATTCATGTTTATCTCCTTATTTTCATTATCATCATAACGCTAAATACGGGTATGGGCCATATTGATCTGTTCCGGTCTCATTATCCATCCAATATCCTTTTTTGAGGTCTACCCTGCCTTCTCTTTCCAATTGGCTTATATTTTAGCATTTGTTTAGGATGTCGGGTGTTGGCCATTCGGTTTACATGTTCAATCTATTTTTGTTTATAATTGTTTAGTTTTTCTTCTACTGATTTTGTTTTTAGTTCTTTTAAAATGTCTTCGTTCCTTTTTTGATCTAATAATGTGTATTTTGCAGTTCTTCTCATAAATCTCATTTCACTTGTTTTTATTCTTTGTTTATCTTGTTTGTTTATTGTCTAAATTTCACTTTCATATAATAATGTGAGCACTGCTAAAGTATTGTATATTTTCAAGCGTGTTTCTTTTTGTACAATATTTGGCTTGAGTGCTCTATTTATCAGGCCTATAATCTGTAAAAATTTTGAAGTTTTTAATTTTATGTCTTTTTCTCCTTCATATGATATTTCACATCCAAGATAACTGAAAGTATTTATCTGTTCTATTATTTTATTATTAATAACTATTTTGCTTCTAACTGGAGTTTGTCCACAAAATGCCATTGTTTTAGTTTTATCTATGGAAATTTTCATTCCAAACTGTTCCACTATAATGTTTAAATTATATATCGCTCTCTGTAAATTGTCTTCCTTATTTTTAAAATTGTTTTATTAGTCCTTATAAGGATAAGGACTGGTTTAAAGGGGCGAAGCAAGAATGCTTTTCATCTTCCCCGTTATCTGTAGAAGACAGTGCAGGGATAAGGTGTTATTGAGCTATTAAAGCTCTGATCATAGCAAGAGGGTAACAGCAATAGCCGACCCTCGATTAGATCTTCATTGGCTACAACATTGCCATCCATTACCCTCCCAGGGTATTAATCACCGCATCTCACGGTCGATTCTCATGTTCCATTGTTTTATTATATTCGTAAAAGTGTTATTAATAAATTTTTTATTAAAATTTTTGTGGTTTCAAACAAATAATATTTTATATAATATATTTATATTTTACAAAATATTTTATATTTTATTAAATATTTTATAAGTTTATAAAATATTTTATAACATAGTTTATATTTTAAGAATTTTTATATATATTTAAAAAATACATTTTATAATGTTTTATATTATTTATTCTTATTTCGACGAAATATATATTTATATTTTATATATTATGCAAAATATAAAATATATTTCTAAAACTGTACACGAGAATTTCTATTCGTTCTATTTACCGACTTCTATTATATGTTCACTAAATTACTTAATAACCACCACAAAAAACTTCATCTGTGACGAACGGGAAGTTAAGTAAGATATGCATTCTGTTCTCAGAAACAAACTACGTCATGTTCCTTGTTTGTTCGTGCTAACCAAAGATCGTGCTTCAAAACCATGACGTCATGGAATTTCCTCTATAGTACAATTAGCTTGTGAAAGAGTATTTCCTTTAAGAACGCAACACTTGTGCGTTTTACAAGGTAACCGAGTTTGAGTGCTTTTATAACATTCATACGGATACCTCATTTAAGCAGTTTATAATCACTACATAGCGTCTCCAACAGTTGCATGAAAATGGAATTATACAAAAAGTATGTAATGTATCTGTGGTGGTATATTTTATTTGCGATTTTATGTTGCAGCCGAGGATTTGAAGCTTATACTAAAGGTCAGTTGAATATTGTTAATCTATTTTAATTGGTCATTTCAGAGCAATAGATATATTAATATAGTACTATATTAATACTCAAATATGTGTTGGCTGTTTCTCATATCAATCGTAATAGATGGTAGCGCCCTCTTTCAGGGGAAACCACGTCAATGACAGCAGGATTTATTTACTTTCAGACGTTTCATAAGTATTTTCATTTTTGTACTACCTATATGAGTATAAATATATTTTAGTGCTATAAATATACGGTAATACAAAAATTCGATATTAATAAAAGATAGAATTCAATTCAAAGTTTAGATTACATTGCTCATGCATATCAATATTAATACACCTTTTTATTTTTTAGAAATAAACCCATAGATATATATAATATATCTAAACCTCGTTATTATAATTTTATATAATATTAAATCTTCCATGCAAACTTTTCTATAAGTTTATTTCTAAAAAACAAAAAGGTGTATTAATATTGATATGCATGAGCAATGAGATCTAAACTTTAAATTGAATTCTATCTTTTATTAACATCGAATAATAGAAAAGTTTATTTAATATTATATATATATATATATATATATATATATATATATATATATATATATATATATATATATATATATATATATATATATATATATAATTGATGAATCTATAGAACAGTGATGGCGAATATTTCCTAGACAGTGTCCAAAACCGCAAACAAAATAAGGGAATCTTTTTTCTAGTTTGAATTCCAGAGTAATATACACTTAATAATAAATAATTAACAATGTTCGATTAAAATCTTTTAAAATCTTAATTAAAAGTATTTTTTTTTACATTTTAGACTTTATTATAATACAAAGAATAGCTGGGAAATAAATCATTTGACGTAGATTTAAAAATTAAAAGGGATGTTTATAGTTTATTTGTTGGTCAATGAAATTAAAAAAAAATCAATGTTATGTTGAGATTTCCCTTTTTTAGTCGATACGGAAAGCAGAATAATTTTATTACATTTCATTGATTTCATGACGTAAGCACTAATTTAGATGTATTACTTTTTTTTTAACCCTTATATATATCCATGCACGAGATGACACAAAATCTATACCGTAACAGTTCCGTGTTGGTGCAAGTGAATAAAGAGAAGAAAAAAAAAGTTAATATGTCCTTGGACAGCTGAAGGTTGCAGACTTTGGGAAAACAACATGGGGACGGCTGTTCCAACGAAGAGAGGTAGATGTAATGAAATAGGAGGAGAATAAACAGCTGGCTGTATGGTTAACATCAATACACAATTCTGCTTCAAGCTATGGATGTTCACCAGCAGCTGCAGTATTTTTGCATGTGGATAAGGCGTCCATGAAATACTTATAAAAAGGACAGCGCGGAATCAGCATGTCAACGAGAGTGACTGGAAAGAGGTTTTGAATGAATCGGGGGTGGGGGGGCGTCTGTTAAAGAGCAGAATGCCCTTTCCTGGATAGCATCAAGCAAAATTTTGTTGTCGTTTAAGTAGCGCAAGCTACTTAAAAGACACGAACGCGCTGTTTCAACTTGTTTGATCTCTTCAGAGACCAGGCAGAAACCTGAAGAGTGCAAAAAAATTCTCAATCCTATGTCAGAGAGTCATATTTTTCATAAGTGAACTCTAGGTCGCTCCTGTTTTTTAAGTAGTGCAAGCTAAGGCAAATCCGAAGCTGAGGATTGTACTTTCATAAACTCTCTGGTTAAAATTTCGAAACTTTCGGCTTTGAAATAAGATTGAATTTCTCTCTAATATCCCTTATAAATATTTACTTCACATCTCCGAAATGAAACCGCATGGCTCTTTCTTTGATAAATCGAGACAATGTTTTGGAACCATTGTCGATCGCTAGATTATCCTCACTATCTTATCTTCCTCGTGGTAAGAAGATCAACGTTTACGACATTAGTCGTGTAAGCTCTTGGTTTGAGCAGTGCAAAGCGAAGAGGAATTGAAGTGCAGTGTCGTCAGCGAAGCTATGAACAGGATTTGATGTTAGTGAGAAACGCTCACTGACCACTGTACTGTCCGACCACAGATGCAAGACCCATGGACACTTCTGCACGTGGCAGAAGAAAGCGAATCCATTCCGATAATAGGATAATCAATGATGAGTGTTATTATTATTTGCACAACAATTGAAAAATTTTAAAATTAAAAGCATGAATTCTCGTGTTGGTGACGAATTCTTACATCGCCTTATTCCTTTCTCCCTTGATCATGAATTGATTCTTTTTGGCACTGTGCCAGCCAAGGTTCTCGCATCTATGGTCAGACAGTATAAGTGGTAGAGTGGGGGCGAAAGTACGGAACCATACTTGACATTGATAGAAATCCAAGGCGTGGAAACATGGTAATCATCTAAATAAAATGTCATTTATTGGCTTTAAAATCACTAGAAACGAAACTATCTTCCTAATTCTCTTCTCACTTTATGTTTTCCTCTATTGAATGCAGAAAAAAAGGAATAAATTGGGATATGATTGAATTAGGTACTTTTTACTCTTTTAAATTGCATATAACAGATACACAGTAAAAAACATTGTTCCTTCTGTCAAATCATATAATTTATTCTAGTTGCAGAATTTATATTCCTGACATGGTTAGTTGCAGTTCCAACAAATAATGCGTAACCATGCCATAAATTCGAAGAATAAAACATTTCACATGATTAACGAAATCATCGCTTGCAGAAGGAATTACATAAATATCTGCTTTTATGTAATTCCTCTGCATTACGAAATACTTATTAGCTGAGACTACAGACTTGAGTTATTGCTAACTTGACCAAAATCATTTTTTAAATTGGTTTATTATATTTAAACATGAGCTAAACTAAAAGAATATATTGAAGAATCTGAGGGAAAATTTATATGCAAAAATAATATTTATAATTTAAAAATTTATAAGCAATTTACTTGCTCTTCAAATCTAATTTGGATTAATTATAAATATTTTAATAAGTTGGAATTGAATTTATAATATTATTATTTTTTAGAAAACACCACTATATATTTTAAATAATGAACAATGACAATAATCTCCTATAAGAAATAAAATGCGAATGCAAATATCTATTTCAAACACTCGTAGCTACATGAAGTTTTATGCTTCAGAGATATTCACAACAAAGGCCCAGGACAATGTTATGTTTTCCGTTGTACTCATGACGTGTTTTTTCACTATCTCACTGCGCGGATAATGTTTCTTCTAAGTGCAGCATTGGTTAAAATGCATATTTTTCAGTTGAATTGCAAACTAACAGTACAATTCCACCCACTCTTTTTTTTATTTATTTTTTCCTGTTTTTTGCTCAACAATTGGCTTACTTCCGTATATTTGAATGCAAGTATTCAATATCAATGCTATTTCCTGTCACCTTTCCAACTAGTACTAGTGTACTGGTTGCCATGAAAAGCAACTACACTATGTACGAGTGTTTGCCTTTTTTTAGGTTGAAAGATCCGAGCTTTTTAAGAGAAAAATCATGCGAAATTTTCGTGTGTTCTCGTGAACAGTTGTATGAATAAGTAGCGAGAGTGGGAATTTGTTTATCCTTTTCTTATTTTTTTCTAATCTATAGCCTTTAAAATTTTAATATAATTTTCAACAATGTGCAAATTAAAAAAATACAATTAGAAGTAAGTAATCGTATTGTTATACATTTATTAAGTTTCTATAAAGATATTATTTTAATATGTCGTGAAATGAATTAGGCAGTTATTTAATTTTTTTATTCTTAATTCTTAAAGTTCTTAAAAGAACTGGAAAATGGACTGAGTCCTTGACTCTTTATGACGTCATCTGAATGAAGATAATCTGTGTGGATGGGGTGTTATTGAGCTAAAAGCTCTAGTCATGGCTGGGTAACGGCAATAGCCGAGCCTCAGTTAAAACTTCATTGGCTACAGCATTGCCATTCGTTACCCTGGAAGTCCTAAAAACGACTCTTCTTCTCTCCCTACCTTTTATTCTTTAGTGAAGAAAGATTTTTAGTTCTATTTGAGTCATGCGTTTTTTTTTTTAAGTGCCACTCTTTTTTCTTTTACTTTCATTTAATATGTATTAAGTTTGATTTTTATTAGAGAAAAACGAAGTATATTTTATATTCTTCAATGTTGTATAAAGCAAACTTGAAGTGTATTTGATATACTTCAAGTTTGCTCTAACTGGTTTACACAGGAAAAACAAATAAAAAAAAATCTTCCATTCTCAATAAGATCAGATGCTACACTTCGATCATAGCCGTTTCAGCGTTGCTACGTTACTAAAATTCCGAAGATGTCTTAAGAATGTTTTTAAATCATTACAATATGAAAGATCGAAGTGTAACATATATGCAGTATCTGTTCTGGCATCATAACAACATTGCTATAACAGAACAAATCTCTATTTGCTTTATAGAATGTGTATGAGAAGGCAATCAACAATGGCTTGGAAGCTGGCACGTGTATATAATATTTGGTGCTTTTTATTTGCCGTTATAGTTGAACTATTTTCCTGCATATTTTTAACCTAATAATCAAGCATTACAACTGACAAATATTTATGCATACTAAAGAATAATAAAAATAATTAAAGGAATGTGAACTTTGTTATTTTTTACTCCAAGATAGTTTTTTTTATTTAACATGTTACGGAATATTTTGTCCCAAATTTCATTTGTTTACTTTTATTTATTTGTTTGTTTACTAATAAATAAACCATTTAAATTAATTAATTAATTTTCATGAAATATATTATTATATTTAAAATTGTATTTTATAATAAGATTATTAGAATAATATTTTAATCAAAATAATTTATTTTTAAATAAAGAATATTTTTATTTCCAACACCCGTCATTATTAATCATTGATTTAATACATTATTATATTTCTGTACATAATGGACTGGGGTTGGAATAGACCTTTGATTAATCGACCATGAGATGTGGTGATCAATACCCCTGGAGGGCAATGGATGGCAATGCTGTAGCCAATGAAGTTCTAACTGAGCCTCGGCCATTGCTGTTATGCTATATGGACTGAGATGCGGTGATTAATTCCCTTGGAGGGTAATGGATGGCAATGCTGTAGCCAATGAAGCTCTAACTGAGGCTCGGCTATTGCTATTAACTTCCTGCCATGATCAGAGATTTAATAGCTCAATAACACCTTATCCCGGCTCGGCTATTGCAGTTACCCAGCCATGACTAGAGCTTTTAGTTCAATAACACCCCCATCCACACAGATTTTCTTCATTCAGATGACGGGATAAAGCGTCAAGGACTCAGTCCATCGCCCACTTCTTTTAAGAACTTGATAATAATCTCTTAGAGGGGAAACCTCTCAGATTCCTTTGGTTGGGTAACATAGAAGTTGTTATTTTATTAAATCTTCATTGATTAATTCTTATTATATTATTTTGTTTTTTTCCCCCGACACTATCTGTCATATTTGTAATCTAGACGAACATTAAAACATGTTTTGAATGAATCCTAGTGATCATGACAGATGATATCCATAAGATAATATTTTTAGGGAAATTAAAGCAGATACAAAATCACGAACCTTCTGATAGTAATAAAGCAACATTTCTCAAATTATAGTCAACGGCAGTGTATGTCAGTACTTGGGGAAAAAAAATCTGTAGTAGAATATAAAAGTAATAACAAGCTTTTAGTTCATATGCTAATATTCTGTTCTTAATCAAATTTATTTTACTTTTTTTTAGTCTACTTGGAAGATCAATGTGTGGGATCAACTCTTCCTCCAATTATCTACAAATTATCTAAAAGTGGTAGGCAATCGGCAGGAATAATGCGGCCGCAGCGAGCAGACAACTACAGATCTGGAAGGAACTGTACAGTCATTATTAGACCTCCGAATGGATACGGGGTTATTGTCACAATAAGAAAAATTGACTTTGACACCTTAGGAAGGGACTGCAAAGATAATTTAACGGTAATTTATTTTTATTTTTTTATTCTTGAACATTCTAGAGATTAAGTGATGCATTCACTCTATATATACTGTATATATGTATAACACACACACACACAGTCTTTCTTCCTCCTGGAAACATATTTGGAGGGACAACTATACAAACAGAAGACCTGTGTGGATTCGGACACATCTCCTTGACGATGTGACTTAAATTCTGTTGCTGTCAACTGTCAATTTGGTACAGTTATGTTTTGGTCCTAAGTATTAACCTCAATTGTAAACAAAAATGCTAGAATAAAATTTATCTGAGCAGAGTGCACTTTGTCTTTCAATTCTGGGTACACTGATTACAAGTGTAGCAAATAGTAATCTGGGGATTAGAATCTGTCATAAAATGACGCATGTTTGACGATATATTCATGATTGCCATACGAGAGGCGTCATCAATACACTTGCATACCAAAGATCACTTTGTTTTCTTTGCATACCAAAGAACACAAAGATCATTGAATGACAAAGAATATAAACTCCCATTGATAGAGATTCGTTGAGTTGCTTACTTTTATATCAAAAAAGTTTCGGACAAAATGGCAAAACTTTTCCACAAAATGAATTACTAGCTTCCGTTCAATGCGAAATTCAGTTTATTTATTTATTTTACCTTCTAATAGGTTTAGTTCCAGAATTAATGGGAATGATTGCTTTCATCTCAAACACTCTGACGACTCATCTTGATACAAGATCGAAATGTACGTGTGTGTGTGTATGCATTAATATTTTTTAGACAAAGTTCAAACATGATAGTATACAAAGTTAAAAAATTAAAAAATAATTGATATTAAAGATTATAATTTATACATTTAAAGGAAATGAAAAAAAATCTCATTAAGCCTAATCGTGATTTTTATATTGAGATGTTATTCATTTAATATTTTCAAATTTAATTTCAAAGGTATTTTTTAATTTTTTTTTAATATGTGTTTTCTTTATTCGCAGATCATAGCCGAAAATACCAGTTCTACACTCTGTCATTACGAATATTCTCGTGAAGGGGAAACTTCGTTTTCAACCATGGGTGATATGAAGCTGATTTATTCCACGTCATCGGACTCATTTTTTACAACGTATCGAGTCGGATTCGAATTAATCTATACAGCCTATTCCAAAAGTAAGTATTATTATTTTTTTCTTTTCCGTTTTAGTATTGCACATAAGTTCTCAACACTTCCGCCTCTAACAATGACCACGCGAACAGCTAGAAAATAAACCATCTAGATGCCAACCGTGATTTAAAAAATATTCCTCATAATATGAACAAGAATATAAATTAATTTTTAAAAAAATCTATATTATGTAAAATTCTTACCTCAATGTGACTACTTTTTATTTCACCATATTAACATATTTCAAATAGATGCCTTTAAAATTCCCATTAATAGGCCCATTGGTTTCTCCAATCATAGTGTATATGTACGCAATAAATAATCATGCTTCCTTAGAGAAGTGTTGAAGATACCGTACGATAACTTACGATTTCTGATTTCCATGCAAAAATCGCTCATATGAAAATTTTGGTTCTCAGATCTTTTCTTAGGTAAGTTCTTGGACCCACGCATTACAAGATTTCGCGATATTACAGTTACTCCCCTGCAATGAAACTACATTACAGGCATCATGAAGGCACCAAAAACGCAATGAATTTCACCGATCCACAATACTCTATCATAGCCGCAAGCTATCGTTTCCCGTGCGACATAAACCATTCTCAATCGGCTATTTAGTTTCAGTCGCTTTGAAACTCTGGCATCTCTTTGTATACTGAACTGTTAAAAACAGCGAATCAGTTAAAGTAATTATAATTGCTTTAAACAATGAAACTCAAAAGAGTACTTAAATTTATTGTTGGCTTTTATTGTTATTCTTTCAGCCGACTGCAAATCTAAGGATAGATTTCGATGTGGAAACTGCAAGTGCATCTGGAAGAAATTGAAATGTGATGGTTACAACAACTGCGGGGATGGTTCCGATGAATCTTTCCGGGATGGAGGTGGTTGCAGTAAGTAGTCATCAACTAATAATTGAAATAAAGTAGCTATGAAGATACTTTCTTACAAATACCGATGAGATTAATCCTGGTTTAAAAATACTTTTTTGTTTGTTTTTTAAAACAGGCATCGCTCAGAATCCAGGGGGATTCATCGCTGGAATATCCTTTGCTGTGATTTTTGTCGTAGGTATCGCAATCGCTGTCGGAATTTGCTGGAAACGCCGTCGACAAGGTCGGGTGATACAAACTGCCTTTACGAATCCAGTGACGGATCCATATTCACCCATGATATATGGTTCTGTACCTCCGATGCAACCTTACCCCCATGGAATTACTTCTATTAATGAACAGCTGTACAATCCATCAGTGGGTGGTGGATATCCTCATGTAAATCAGGCGTTTAATACAGTAAGTGGAAATGGATATCCTCCTGTCAGTCAACCGATGTATAATCCAACAATTGGCTCCAATTACAAACAACCATATCCGCCACCACCCCCTCCATATTCGACCTAAATTAATTCGGCGTAAGGTTAGCCGATGCATTTGTAATGAAGTAGTTTTCAAATATGTGAAGTACTTTTGAAATATGTGGCGAAGTACGTTTTGTACTTCGTCACACACTTTTGAACGTGATAAAGTCCATTTAGGAATGGATTATTGATGTTTTGTCACATTGCAATAAAAGAAACAAAATTTCTCAGATGTAAATATTATCATAACTAGTCATTTTTATTTTATTATTTTTCATTGAAATGGTTTTTATATTGCCCACATTCATGTCTCCGTACGATATTTAATTCTGTTACTAAGCTGTATATAGAACTATACGTGCATGTTTTACTCTGTACTAAAATATTGTGAATAAAATATGTTGTAAGATTTCTAATGAATTTATTAGTTGTATTATTAATATTTTAACAATTTTATTAAAATTCTAAACATTAGGCAAAGAAGTGTAATGTAATTTGCCTATGATAACTGGTGAACATATTAATAATTAGTCTTACAGATAACAAAGAAAAACTTTTAACACATAGGAATTAATAATAATAAAAACAATTCAGAATAACTTTATTTTTTTGTTATCTGATATGACATTTCAACAATGGTTCCCCACTCATTAGCAATAATGTTACAAAAAAAATGTTCAAGTTTTGTTACGTAAGTAAACAATAGAATTTATGAGTACAATAAAAATCGCATTAAAAGGAAGATCTATAGTTATTTTTCAGGAAGAGACTGCGCAGAAAAGTTTTCATATTTCACTGGTGTTGAACTACTGAATACTGGTGTGTCTTTTTGAACACTTCCATACGCTGCAGGTAGTGGATAAACAACAGTAAACTCTGAAAACTCATTCTCTGTTGTACTTTTGTTGTTCATACGCTTTAGAATCCAGACTACAAATATCACTACTGCTACGGCAAGCACTGCACCACCGACGCATATTCCGACAATGAATGTCACTGATGTTTCTAGGGAAACCAAAGATTTTAATGTTTCAAAATGCTTATTGCAAAAAAAGACTTGATGTTGTTTATTCTTTTATGCAAGGAATTATAAAATTTAAGCATACAGAATGATATAAATCAAAATAACAACAAGATATCGCCACTTACCACATCCATCCTCATCGGAGCGATCGCCACAATTGTTATGTCCGTCACACCTTAGGTTATTCCAGATACATTTTAAATTTGAGCATCGAAAACGATCCACAGAGTCACAAGTATGATCTAAATTAAAAAAAAAAAAAAAGAGCCAACTAATAATTCAAAAGGCAGTAAGTGGTAGAATTTATTTTTTTTTTAATTTCCAAATTCTTTCCAGTTTTACAGTGAGCGATCATATTATTAGAGCGACCTCCATAAATTACAATTTTACACTTAAACCAGTTATTATAAACAAAAACCTGGTGTATATATATATATATATACTAGTTTACTAGTTTCGTTGAATTCATCAACATCTTCAGGTAATACAATCAAAGAAGTATATAAAAAATTACAGAGACTTAAAATTGTAATAACAGAATACGTATAAAAAGACAGTAGCGTGTGAAAAAAACAAATGCGAGTATGAGTTCCAAACAAACGTATATTAAGCGCTGTCGCGAGTGCGCCAGTACTGAACGGAAGTAACGTGTGCGTCAGAGAGATTGTTATTTCTCTAGATTCCTCTCATATCAACAACAGCCTGAGTTACAATCTCTCTGACGCACACGTTGCTTCCGTTCAGTACTGGCGCACTCGCGACAGCGCTTAATATACAGTACGTTTGTTTGGAACTATATATATATATAATATATATATATATATATATATATAATTATTATTATTATTAAATAATTATGTTTACAGATTTTAAATATACAGTTGACAATACTGTACTGTTGGTTTCATAATCTGTCACATGGACGCCATTTTGTGTTTAGATTATCAGCCACCGCTTAAAAGCCATCTTATTCAGTTGCTTGTTTATAAATTATTGAGGTTATTCACGCGTTTTAATTACTTTTGGAGTGTTCTTATAATATTTTGATGGTAAGTAGTTTATTTCAAGATTTATTTATGAGTTATAAGTGTTGTATTGTATTATTTTATGATTTTTTTTTATTCTTTTCTTGACAGAGTTTATTTTTACCATGGGAAAGGCCAAAATCTTTCTCCAATGAAAATTTCAGAAATAAAAACGCTCTTAATGAATACTGAAACATTCTCAAAGGAAGATAGCATGAATTGTTAATGTTTCACGAGCATCAGTAGACCGAATAAAAAAAAAAAGTTGATTCAAATATTGAATTGGCACCGAAGCGTTTGAAGAAATGTGGCCGAAAAAAAAAAAAAAACTACCCCCCCACGGGACAAAAGAAAAATTAGAGATATTTCCGTGGAAAACAGGAAGCCACCCTGAAGGGTTCTTACAGAAATGATGTAGGATGCTGGCATTAAGATATCTTCAATGACAGCTCGTCGACGCATCAAGGACTTGGGCTTGAACAATGAAGCAGGATCAATACATCAAGGTACTGGAGACCAACATGCCCCAGGTACAGGAGTGGTTTTCGAATAACGATTTCACATTCATGCATGATTCTGCTCCTTGCCATAAAGCAAAAAAAGTCACAAAATTCCTGAATGACAAAAAAGTCAAGAATGGCCTGGAAATTCAACGGATCTCAACGACAACATTTGGGAACTGATGAAGCGGGAAATTTCCAATTAACTTGTCACCAACAAACGCCAATTAATAGAGCGTTTGATTGATGTGTGGCACAGGAATGAATCAATAAAATTAAACTATGCCAAATGCATAGAAAGCCTGCCTAAAATAATCGAAGCAGTAATTGCATCTCATAATTATTTCTATATACATTTTTCTTTAATTAAATAAGTATACTTTACTTTTTTTAAGTGTATCATTAGAGGACTAATTTTAACAAAAACAATTTGATGTAAAAACATTGGCAATCTGGTTTTATTTCTACCCGAAACTCACAAAATACCTTTTTCGCACTGTGGCTCTAATAATTTGATCACCCATTGTAGCTATAACAACACTTACTAACAACTTACTTATTGAAAATACTGTAAAAATCAATTGGAATCCCCCAATGTCACGATACATGCTTGGAGAAGTGGAATAGTGGAGTGTAAGGTCTCCAGTGGCAGAATATGATTTAGTTTCTTCAGGTGAGTTGCTAGAAACGCACAGAGTTTTCCTATGATATAAAGTCGTTATTATCTGCAAAAAAATATACACATTTTAATCCAACAGTATATTAAACAAAGAAAATTAGTTATCAACAATGAACTTCTGTGTAATATAAAGTACTCAGTATTGTTAATGTCAATTGTTTAAATCAACAATTGATTCATTGACACCTACTATTATTGATAAACGCAGTTTTAAACAAGCATGCAGATGATATAATAGGAAAATAGTAATAACAATAATAATAAAACTTACCGTTAAATTATCAAGACAATTGTCATTATCAAAGAAGTCAATTTCTCTTACGGAAACGGTAACCCCATAATGGATAGGGGGTCGCAGAATAACCGTGCAGTTTTTATTGCCTGAGTATTTATTTTCGGAACGTGGCTTGATTATTCCAGCCGAATTGAATCCATTTGGGGAGAGGTAGTAAATTACAGGTTGAAGTGGGATGCCAACACATCTGGTTTCCAAGTGGACTGAAAGAAAATAATAAATGAAAGAATGAGTGGAAGAATAGATAAATGATTATTAATAACTGGAAGTTCAAAACGCGTATAGAAGTACAGTTGGTTTTTCTCCTGATTATGCAACCTTCTTTAGTTCCTTCATTGAACTAATATACGTTAGGAACCTTAAGTAAAGGTAGATTCACATAAAAAAAAAAGGAAACAGAGATTGAGTTTGGTTACGATTTGGAGGCTCCCTTATTCTTAAATGAGTATTTTATTTGTTACAAAATTGATTTTCGTTTCTCACAGTCTGAGTTCTTCTTTAGTGCAGTTATATTGTTTCGAACATCCGTACAAAAATGGCATTTTGTGAACTAAGCTGTGGGTGCTTTATAAATTTATTTCCCCCGTAATGCACTTTCCGTTATTTATTTATTTTGATAGATGCCAACACTTGCTTCTTTTTTTTTTTTTTTTTTTTTAGTCCAGGAAGTCCTGGTAGCATCATGGTCCCAGCATAACCTATGGACTTCCACTTCTTCAAAATTACCGATGGGTTACTTGAATGCTCAACATTTAAGCATACCGAAGAATGCTTAAATGTTGAGCAACAGCAGCTTCAGATATTTTGGCCAAATATGATTCGATTACCCTCTTCCTCCCAGTGAAACATTCTCACCTCTTTCCGTATATAAGATTCAAATGACTTCGGCCCAAACCGCTGATCCTTATAGGAGCGGAAAATTTCTATACCCCCATATTCTCATAATTTTCAAATACCACATATTATCTAATATTATTTATTAATAAATTTACATTGTAATGAATTCCAGGTTGCGGTAACACATGGATTTTTTGGGGAGGAAAGGGGGATTTAAAAAAAAAAAAAGTATTGATGCGGTGTTAAAACTTACAAACTCTTGCGTCTTTTACAGTTTATTATTTTATTCATCATGGCTTTTGTGAAACAAGAATATGAAGGATTTATCTGTTACGTGTGCATTTCTTTTTTTCAATAAATACATTGACGTATTGGGGATCCCTCAGTATGATAATCATATATTTATCACTTAAAGCAGGGCTTTTCAACCTTTCAGACAGTGCGGGCTGCATTAAAAATTTCAATGAATCCCGCGGGCCACTAAGCTATCCTTCTGTATTTAGAATTGTATCATGATTTCAAGATTCACAAGGAACGCTGTGCATTTGACACTTTACATAAAATCCTATAAAAATAAACAAACTCAGATTTAAGAGCGTAGGCAGGAGTCGGGTTCATGATGAGTAAATGCAATCAATACTTGATAAAAGATAATTTAATGAAGAAACATTCATTTTTTACAATGCCGATGGGCAACTTGGCAATGCTTTTCCTTGACCAGCTTATGAATGTTGGAAGTCGCAATGCGCAGAGGATTCTCGAGGGTCGGTAATCTGAGTTCTTGTCTTGGACTTCACATGCTTCATTCTGGAGAAGAACTGCTCACATAAGTATGTGCTTCCTAACAAAGCGCACATCTTCATAGCATGCCGGCGAAGATTAGGGAATGCGTCCTCAGAAATGTAGTCTTTGTAAAATGTAAGCAAGGGTACATTGAATAATTTTTCTCTCAAAGAAGATTTGTTTTGGAGTTCAAGCAGCTCCAATGAACCTGGCATTTCGGCAGCATTGACACTGAATGGCATTGAAAATAAATCTAAAGAAGACTGTTGGTTACGAAAATCATTAAATCTCTCTCTTTCAATAAATAAATTGACGTATTGGGGATCCCTCAGTATGATAATAATATATTTATCACTTAAAGCAGGGCTCTTTCACCTTTCAGACAGTGTGGGCCACTTCGCAAGACGGCTAATTTTGTAGCGTATTCATCAAGAGACGAAGTTGGACTCAGCGAGAAGCTGAAAATGAGTTGTCTTTTTTTTTCAAGTTGTGCCTCCCAAAGATTGAACTTGGCCACAAAAGCTGTGATGTGATCAAACAATGTGTTCACCAGTTGATCTTTGGATTGTAGCCGCGTATTTAGTTCATTCATATGCAACAAGATGTCGGTCACAAAGGCAAAGTCTGTCATCCACTTGGGATCGTTGAATTCCGCAATCGGCTTTCCCTTGGTTTGCATGAACTGCTGTATTTCGCTCCTTAAGTCAAAGACTCTTTTAAGAACCTTCCCTCTGCTCAACCAATGCACATCACTATAATAAACCACATCGCCGTGATCCGTTTCGAAACGGATCACGTGCCAAAAACAGTGATCTTGCCAAACAGTGGTAATGGATGAAATCTTTTCCTTCTATTTCCGGTTCTTTCCGTAGCAGCGCAACAAACCCTTCCTTCTTTCCCACCATATACACCTTCGAGGTTGGCTAAGCTGAAGTCGAAATGCTGAAGCGTTTTCTTGGCAGCTTCAAGAATATCAGTGCCTTTCGTCGTTCCCTTCATAGGCACGAGCGCTAGCAGTTCTTCTGTCACACTGAATTGTTGATCAATTCCACGGACAAAGATAGCCATTTGTGCTGTATCCTTCACATCTGTGCTCTCATCTAAAACAAATGAATATGACCTAAATTCGGACGACCGTTTTTTTCCAAGTTCCTTCAGTGTCATTGGCAAGTTCTTCGATACAAGTTACCCCAGACAAACTGGGTTTTTTTAACACTTCCTTATTATTTGGGCACGGAATTTCTCCAGCAGCGATGAGACACGCTTTCACAAACTCGCCGTCCAAGAAGACTTTTGATTTTTTAACAATTGTTTCAGTTATTACATAACTTACTTTGATCAACACACGCTTCGCTCTCGTCCCTCTGCCTTTTAAACGTACCCTGCTAACATTTTAATCAATTTGGAGACGGTTCACTTTGTCCTCACGAAGCTGCCCTTGAAGGTGATCGAAATTGGACGCATGCTTTGTCTCATAGTGTCGTTTTATATTGTATTCTTTTGATACTGACACTGACTCACGAGAAAATAAACACACTGACTTATCCTCGATCGGCACAAAAAAAAAGTACAAATTGGTCCACTTTTCATTAAAAACCCGACAAGAATCACCTGATTTATGGTTTTTATTCGTAGACGCCATAGTGATGGAAGGTGAACCCAAAAAATTTCCAAAATGGTCGTGTAACGGGTATTATCCACTGAATATGTCTCACACTAATGAAAAAAGTCTGGCAATATAAAACTACAATAGGCTATGGCTGACACGACGAGCCTGCGTACGCTTATACAAGAATATCACACTGTTCACGACTGACTGACTGACTGTGGATGAGATCCTCTTTTATTTATATGAAAATAACGGAGTATCGAGAACCTTCGAGATCTATCTGGAAGACACTAGACAGCGCACTCGAACTAACTACTGCTTCAGCCATCTACCTGCGACGTTAGTACTGGTACTTAAGTACCGCTTGGCGCAGGTAGATGGCTGAAGAAGCATGTTTAGTTGATATTTATTTTTATGGGATTTTATGTAAAATATCAAATGCACAGCGTTCCTTGTGAATCTGAAAGCATCTTACAATTCTAAATACCGCAGTACAGCTCAGTGGTCCGCGGGCTTCATTGAAATTATTTTTTATTTAATCGCGTTTTAATGTTAAGTAGTTATTTTTTCAAAATGGCTGACGGGCCACGGCAAAGAGCTCCGCGGGCCACAGGTGGCCCGCAAGCCATGCGATAAAGATCCCCAAGTATACCAAACAGTTCAGTTCTGCTGTTTAAAAATCATCGAAAATTCAAATAGCACTTAGTTTTCTCTTATTAAAATTATATTTTTTTAAAAAAATATAAAAAATATAAATAGTAAACATAATTATAATGTAATTTATTACATCTCAGAGATATTTTTATAAAAATACTCAAAATGTTTCATATACCCTAAAGAGAAATGAATGATAATACTACATGAGAAATTTCAGGGTATTCCAAATTCAGCAAGAATTAATTTTGATAGAAAACACAGGTTTTTAATTAAGAATTGTAATTTCTTATTGATTCATAAAGTATACAGTATAGGGTTATGCATGGAATAGCATATCGGGTAAATGGCCTCCACGGCTTTGCTGGCACATACGCACTCTTTTGTCGAAATTTTCCTTGACCGTTTTGCATAAATATGGCTAAATTTCGTTGCTACAGGGCTCAATTTCCTCCTTCAAGGCGTGGGTGGTCGTGGGCTTGTTGGCATAAACCTTAGACTTCAAAAAAACCCCAAGAAAAAAGTCCAACGGCGTTAAGTGATCTGGGTGGCCAATTCTGATCACCAAACGGGAAATTACACGACCAGGAAATGACTCATGCAGTAATTGAATTGTTTCTCGGGCTGTATGGCGTGTGGCGCCGTCTTGTTGAAACCACATGTCGTCCACATCCATATCTTGCAATTTAGGCACAAAAAACTGGATTATCATGTCGCGATAGCGAGCACCATTAACTGTTATTGCCTTACCAGCCGCATTTTCGAAGAAGAATGGAACGATGATGCCTCCAGCCCAAAATCCGCACCAAACAGTGACACGTTGTGGATGCATTTGTTTCTCAAAAATCACTCGTGGATTTTCTGAACCCCAAATGCGACAATTTTGTCGTTAACGAGCCATCAAGATGAAAATGAGTCTCATCGCTGAAGATGATTTTGTTCGAAAACTAAGCATCCACTTGTTGTTGTTCCATATTCCATTCAACGAACTCTCTTCGCTGTGTGTGGTCAGTAGGCTTCAGTTCTTGAGTCAATTGAACTTTGTAAGCATAAAGATGCAAATCTTTCGTGAGAATACGCTGTAGAGAGCTTCTCGAAATGCCCAATTCAAGACCACGGTGCCGAATTGATGTTCCTGGACTCTCAGCAACACTCTCACGAACTGCTTCGATGTTTTCTGTTGAACGATTTGTTGAAGGACGTCCAGAGTGTATAAGATCACTAATTGATCCAGTTTCCTTGAATTTTGTAATTAATCTTTTCACAGTTGATGAAGTTAAATCACTATTCCGACCATATTTTGTACGAAAATTGCGAACTGTAGCTGCCAAACCTTCATTATTTTTCAAATATTGCTCAACAATGAAAATGCGTTGTTCTTTCGTGTAGCGCTCCATTTTTAATAACCCTGAACTGTCAGCTGTCACGCTGTCTTTTTTTTTTTTCTCGTTGGCAACACTTTACCGCACAAATGGTGCTAAATTTAAATCTTGCGTGAATTTTGGGACACCCTATATTAAGAACCTGAGTACCGGTATTATTTAGGGTGGTGGAACGAGTAATACCCTTGGAAGGTAATGGATGGCAATGCTGTAGCCAATGGAGTCCTAACTGTGGCTCGGCTATTGCTGTTACCCTCCTGCCATGATCAGAGCTTTAATAGCTCAATAACGTCTTATCCCTACACAGTCCTCTACAGATAACGGGGAAGATGAAAAGCATTCTTGCTTCGCCCCTGTAAGCAAGTCCTTATAAGGACTTGCTATATCAGATTTTATATTAGTCTGATACATATTATTATCAGATTTTACATTAAAGTCTATAGTATTATATATTATTATATTATATTATATTATATTATATTATATTACGTAAGTTATCATATATTATATATTATATTATGTAAGTCGAAGATTTTCATGTTCTGTGGAAATTTCTCCTGTTCTTACATCAAGTTGCTTGTTTTACACAGGTGCACGAAAAGTCTAAATATATGAGTAAAATGTATTTTTAAACAATATGCTTTATATTGTTTAAATATAAAAGAGCTTATAGCTCAGATTATATATAAATATATATGAGATATACGAACTCATCTTAAAATAACACTCCACGTAAAACGTGTTAGTTCTCCTCTGCTCAGAAACCTTCGGCACATTGCGGCGCTCCGTAAATGTCGTGTACGGTGCTATTTTGGTATTTCTGGTTCAAGACTCGTAATAAAAGTAAAAGTTTCATTATATTTCGAGACTTTTCGCCAATAAGAGAAGAGAAAGAGAAGAGGCCTCACTTGACACACCTAAGACATTTCTTCTAAAACATCATTTGAATTTTTATTCTTAAAAGAAAGTTTTCCCCCCTAAAAATCAAGCATAAAAACGGAATAAAACTAAATATGAACATTAAAATTTTATAATAAGTATAACGTAGATTAAAAACCTGCGCGCCACAGTGATAGAACGTGTCCCATTGTTTCGATTCCGTAACACGCATTACAATAGGGATCGCATGGTCTGAGTCGGTTCAGCAATTTCACCGGAAGTCGGCTGTAGACAAGCCAACTCCCGATGAAATAGTTGCCCCCCCCTGCCTCCTCAAATGTTTTTATATTCGTAAATAGCATCTGTTTGTTCGCTTCAAGATCGCGAAATCATATAGTTTCAAGTATAAATGTTTTAGGGTAAGCTGAATCATCCGATCCCATCTACTAAAAATGTACCACTGTGACATTATCTCGGCACACAGACCTGTGTAGACACTGGTCTCAGAATACGTTAGGAAAGATCCAAGAAAATACTTAATCAGGCCTGAAGTGTAAGTGGATGCCAATGCTTTAGTTAGGTTCGTACCGTGTTAGTAAGGTATGAGCATATTAATATGGGAAACGTAAGCTTTCCTTACATGGGTAATAAACGGAAAAAAAAATCTCTGCGTGCCTCGTATTTCCTACAACTCCAGACAAAATCAATCAGATGCCTATAAATGATTTTGTCGTGTGCATCAGTGTTTGTAATGTTAATGGCACACACACACACACACACACACACACACACACACACACACACACACACAATAATATTTTTAACTTCTTCAAAGTGTACGTTGGATAAACAACGAAATATGAGATCTTGCAATCTTTCTATTGATAAAGATGACTTTGCGACTTATATATATATATATATATATATATATATATATATATATATATATATATATATATATATATATATATTATTTATTTATTTCTATAAAGAATCAATTAAACTGAAATTTTACATATAATAGAAATATAAATTTTAACCTAAGTTCCAGATATTTTTCTATTTTAAGTTGAAACAAGTTGACAGTAAAATTCTGATTTCATAATTCTAAAATATAATGCAAATAGGTATAAATGCTGGTGTATTGAATATTGGGTTGTAAGAGCAACGTGGTGGTCGACCGTGAGATGCGGTGATCAACACACCCTTGGAGGGTAATGGATGGCAATGCTGTAGCCAATGAAGTTCTAACTAAAGCTCGGCTATTGCTGTTACCCTCCTGCCATGATCAGAGTTTTAATAGCTCAATAACACCTTATCCCTACACTGTCCTCTACAGATAACGGGGAAGATGAAAAGCATTCTTGCTTCGCCCCTTTAAGTCAGTCCTTATAAGGACTATATGGAATGCTGGTGTATGGTGTATTTTTAATATTTTCAAAAAGTGCGAGCATAAGGCTCACAACCCTCCCCCCCCAAATCAAGCTTTTCGACACAGACAAAGGGGAAAACAAAAGCATTTTATGCTTCACCCAGCAAGCCAGTAACGTTGTTGTTGCGCATGTATTTCGATCTTAAAATAAATTTCGACCATCAGCATTCGTGTAGTCAGAAATTTAGTATAGTCAGGAGAGGAAGAAAGACGAGTGGAATAAATAAAAAGAAGTTCGTCTTGAGTGAAAGTAAAAAAACATGGATTGCTTCTGGTAGTTGGCTTGGCTTATATGAGTACAACAAAAAAACATGAATAAATAAAATAAAAAGAAAAAATTTAAATTAAAAAAATCAAATCCATATCAAATAGCCGCGTGGATTAATTTTACGCAATTTCTATTGTTTCTTGAAATAAACAGAAATAAATATTGCACATGAGTAAAATAAAACGATTTTCGGATACACTTGCTTCGAAATTTAGAATTAGTTTCTTTATTTCAAAAAACAATATCTGATATTGCATCCTATAAAATAGTTTCATGTTTCAGTTTAATCTGTTTACGACCGTCTTTATGAAAATGCGCTAAGATTAACAATATAATAAGTAAGTCTATTTAAGACATAACACACTTACTTGTCCAGGTGGTACATTGATGCCAATATAAAGTAAAAATTAAAAAGGACACTATAAATAATAGCATGATTATCAACGCACTTAAAACCTTGGCGATTAAATGCTACTTTTAGTTGCTTTACTTCTGAATATAATAAAGACAATGCCATGTAAATGTGTCACTTTTCTGAGTCTAAAACCTATCGTCGACATAATGCCAACCACACAATTTTTAACGCTTGGAAACAGCTGTTTTCACATGCGTGAGTGTTGAGTAAATGCAACAGTTGCGATGATATCATATGAAACGAAAAAATAACCAATAAAAGTCTTTCTTAGCATATTTTCCATATACTTTTTGATCGCAACAATAATATAATTTTTTATTATTTAAAAATAACTTGCATTTTGAGAATATTAAAAAGCAGTCACTATAATAAGCGTACAAGCTAGTCAAATATATTTATAAAATATATATAAATTAATTTATAAATGATGCAAATTATGTAATGATGTAATTTACATATAATAATATATAAATAATAATATAGGTGATTAATATATAATAATAAGATAGGTGATTAATACCCTTGGAAGGTAATGGATGGCAATGCTGTAGCCAATGACGTTCTAACTGAGGCTCGGCTGTTGCTGTTACCCTCCTGCCATTATCAGAGCTTTAATAGCTCAATAACACCTTATCCCTACACTGTCCTCTACAGATAACGGGGAAGATGAAAAGCATTCTTGCTTCTACCCTTTAAGACAGTCCTTATAAGGACTATGAAATAACAAGATTTATAAATCTAAATATATAATTTATAATTATGATCTAATTTAATTTATAATTTATAATTATGATATAATTTAATTTATAATTATAATCTAATTGCATTTATAATTATAATATAATTGCATTTATAATTAGGTATGAGAAATATATTTATATTTATAAAATAAATTATTTTCTGTTAATTTGCAATAATGATTATTCGCTTTTTCTACCTCTTTCATTTCATTTGATTATAGCTAACTTATACAAGTTACGGATGACTATCTCATTTCTCGAACTAAGCTATCGATAGTTACAAAAGTATAAAACAATATGATAAGATTGAAAGAATAAAGTTCAGAAGGCGTTGACACATTTGTAGTACTTAACATTACAGATTCAGTTACAAAAATGGTATCTAGCAAAACCCTTCATTCGAGCACATTGTTTTGTGTTTTGTTTGTAGCTCTATGCGAAATATGCCGATGTTTGATTTACAATACAAGTAAGTACGCTTAGTTAGGCATCTGTCCACTAGGGGACAGATGTTTATGATATTTTCTCAGAGTTTATGATATTTTCGATTTTGTTTTGTATTCTCTTAAACATAAGTTTACTGTCTTTGAATAATTCAAAGAGAAAAATAATTTACTGTTATTTAAAATATTTTGAATTGCAAACTGTTATCTGTTTATGACACAAAACGACTATTTTAAAAATGACTGTGAATTCGTTTTTAATTTTTTTTCCAAAGCCTATTTGGATCACGACTGTAACTATTGGCTTTATCCAAAGTCATTTTATGTTTGGCCAAGTGGAATCAACTCAGTAGGAATAGTAAAACCAGAACGAACGAATACATATGAGGGTAAACGAAACTGTTCTTACTTACTCACACCAGTTAATATTTATGGAGTTGTAGTATCTGTAAGGAAGATCAATTTTACAATCAATGACTGCAAAGATAATTTGACGGTAAGATATGAAGTTTATATGTTATAAATAAATAAAATAACTTTTAAATAAACAAACAAATAACTAAAATTATAAAAAAATAAACAAAATTATAAATAAATAAATATATATTTTTTAAGTACAGATTTCAAATTTAAATAGATTTATAATATTTTAGAAATATACAAAACGATTTTAAAATACTTTAGAAATCATTAAAGACAATTTAAAAATACATATGATTAAAATAAAAAATTTTAGTACACTAATCCATACTGCATGGATTTTTGTATTTACAGTGGATTTATAGTACATGAAAAATTCAATAGATGGCGGTATATAGTATAATATGTAATGCTGTAATTCCTAAAAATTTAAAAATAGAATGAAAAGTTTAAAGTAATCCGAATTTCTATTTTCTAATTTCTTTCTTTTTCTTTTTCTTTTCTTTTTTTTTTCACAGATAATAACAGATTCGTCACGAGAAACGTTATGCGGTGCTGGTGACTATTCTAAAGAAGACAGATCGTATGCTTCTGTTGGAACACTTGAATTCCACTTTGCCACCGAATCGAATACAACACAGAATACATCCGGATTTGAATTGGTCTTCTCCGCTTATTCTGATGGTGAGATGATTTGTTTGAGGCTACGAGGTCGATATATTATGCTTCTAAACTATTCGGTTAATTAACTATTTCTTAACCATTTCGGCTAATTAACTATTTTTGTCGTATGAAAAATCTCTGTAGGTGTGTGTGTGCGTGTGTGTGTGTGTGTGTGTGTGTGTGTGTGTGTGTGTGTGTGTGTGTGTGTGTGTGTGTGAGAGAGAGAGAGAGAGAGAAAGAGAGAGAGAGAGAGGATATAATTGATAATAATAGCATTAACAATGAATTTGGTTCGTGGAAAATCGTTTTCTTGTCTATCTTTCTGTAAATATTCAGTTTTCCTCAGATTCTTCAACAGAATTTTAATATTTCAAGATTTACAACTAATTTATTTCTCGTAAATTCTTCCATTTCTTTTATCATCCAATTATACGCATATCTTTATCGTTCAATGATTTTCCAACTATTTCTAACTTCCACGAATGCTGACAATTCGAAATGCAATCTTTTTTTTTTTTTTTTTTAATCTTTCAGATGACGTATGCATAGGCAAAGATCGATTCAAGTGTGCAAATGGAAGATGCATCTGGAAAGAGCTTACGTGTGATGGTCACAACAATTGTGGAGATCACTCCGACGAGCTGTGCTCCGCTTCGTATGAACCCCAACAAAGTAAGTGTCAAAGGTCATTCAACACGTCAACTCTAAAATAATTCCGAATGTTAAATAGCGCGTAGCACTGTTTTAATCTGATTTTAAATTGCTTAAAACAGTAGTACAGAAGTAGAAAAACCCAATGGAAATAAAAGAAAAATTCCAAAATTCAGGTTGTTTTTCTGTTTTTGGTATTATTAATGTCTTTTATTTTTCCCCTTTTCTTTTCTTTATAGAAATGTCGGCAGGGGTAAGTGCGATTTTATCCTTATTAGTGATGATTCTTCTCATGATGCTGATTGGTGTTGGTGTTTATTGTTATCGAAGGTCAAGAGAAGAACCCCTCTTATTGAATCCATCTTAATTCCTGCTAGAATATACGGAGTAGTCTGTCATTTATGCATCTTGTACATCAAATCCTTCAAGGATTAACAAAAACCTATATTTAAAACTGCTCTTTAACATATCTTGGATATGGTTCATAAACGAAAATAATTATCTGAAATTCTGTGTTTATTTTAATTTACGTACATTATTATTGTTGCTGAAGAGATTATCATGGAGTCATCTACTTGACGGGAAAAGATTTTCAGTCATCTGTTTTCCATTCTGATTGATCGCATTTGAATCAAACTGACTGCCTGATAACAGCACCAAATCTAAAAACCATTATGACTATCTACATCGTATGCATTCATTCATAGGATGTTATTTTATTTTTGAAGCAATCTTTGAACTGTTTGGAAGTAGCGATGTATATGAACGAATCGGAAATAAAGCTGTAGTTAAGATTTTATTTCTGAACTTTTGTATCGTGTGACATTCCACACACACACACACGCGCGCGCGCTTGGCAACGACACATATCCTTTAACTACTCGCCAGAGAAGGGAGGGGAATGTGACACCCTGCTTTTCCATTGACGAAAATCAAACAATCCAAACTCCTAAGCAAAAGACTTAAAACGAATTAGATTTCTGCGCATGTGTGTTAAATGAAGTCTAAACGCTCGAACCTCATTTACACACACGCATGTCGACGAGGTCAAAAAAATGTGCTAACAATATTTTATATGTATTAGATTAGAAACTAAAAGATGAACAAAATATCATCACGCAATATATATATACATTGTGTGATGATATATTTATGACATACAGTCGAATTATTTATTATTCATCTTTTATATAGATATATTATATAAAATAAAAGATGAATAATAAATAATTCGACTGCAACTGTCGAATTTAATATATATATATATATATATATATATATATATGCAACTGTCAAATTTAATATATATATATATATATATATGGGAATAAATTTTTAACTTGGGTATATTGTATATTAGGATAACCAAGCAATTTTATATGCTTGGTTATTTTAGCACCTAATCCCAAGTATGCAAACAATTAAGTTTGCGCCTGAAACAAAGTTCAAGTCTAAAGATGGTACAACACCAGGGCAACTCATTGTAAAGGTGGGTAAAGCTTTGATCACTATTCTTAGTATTTTCCCATAATGTAAAGCACATCTCACTAGAAGATGTATACTGCAATGTACTAATATACAATATACCCAAGTTAAAAATTTATTCCCATCAATATCTCCTCCAGAGATTTTTATTAAAACTTAATACACCTTGTTGCAACTTATATAGGTAAAGTTGATAAGGCTTTGTATTACTAAAACCTTGGTATGGTATTTAGGGTCTAGCTACTCACTGAGGAGACCTCAAAAAAGGTTGAAACCGGTCTGGGTAGTGACCCCACCCATAATGCATTGCAGTATACATCTTCTAGTGAGATGTGCTTTACATTATGGGAAAATACTAAGAATAGTGATCAAAGCTTTACCCACCTTTACAATGAGTTGCCCTGGTGTTGTACCATCTTTAGACTTGAACTTTGTTTCAGGCGCAAACTTAATTGTTTGCATATCTTCTAGTGAGATGTGCTTTACATTATGGGAAAATACTAAGAATAGTGATCAAAGCTTTACCCACCTTTACAATGAGTTGCCCTGGTGTTGTACCATCTTTAGACTTGAACTTTGTTTCAGGCGCAAACTTAATTGTTTGCATACTTGGGATTAGGTGCTAAAATAACCAAGCATATAAAATTGCTTGGTTATCCTAATATATATAATATATATATATATATATATATATATATATATATATATATATATACATGTTAAAGATACCAAGTAATTTACTTGGTATCTTTAACATATTTATATTTATACCCAAGGTAAAAATACTTCCTACATATACATATACATATATATACATATATATATATATATATATATATGCAACTGTCAAATTTAATATATATATATATATATATATATATATATATATATATATATACATATATGTAAAAAATACCAAGCAATTTTAAACCTGGTTTTACTCCATTTCCCAAGTAAGCAAACAGACTAAAAGTCAAGTTTGCGCCTGCAATTGATGCAAGTCTAACTGATCCCACAGGTAGTGCAGGACCAGGGCAACTCGTGGCAAAGGTGGAACAAGGATTCCCACCCGCCTCGCACAGCGCTCTCCGAAACACCAGAGGCTTTGTACAGGGAAGCTTCTGGAGAAGTTTTCTATGTCCCAGTACTGATAAAAATGCGTCTCCTGAAGAAAGAGTACATGAACCTCATGCAGTAAGATTAGGCTCCAAACAGCGCGTTGTGCGTTGACGGAGCGCAGACAGTTAATGTTGAGAGTGGCGACGCGAAAAGTGTTGTTCATTTTAGTGGTGTAGTTATAAGGAGGGACAATTAGAATTTTAGTGTCTCTTCGGTAACTATTTTGATTAATGCTTGGTATAGCGCTATGCTGTCGTGTAAGCCCATATTGGCGGCTAGAATGGAGTTCCTAAAGGAGTTTTGTTCCTCATTTAGAATATCTGGCACGGCAAGTTTGTCCCATTCCAAGCCAACACAGGGTTTTGATGAACCCTTTGTGTAGTGGGCATAGAAGTGTGGCTAGCCGTTTTTCTCTATGGCGTTGTGGATTCTTTCGAACCCGTCCTGGTCTTTTTGGACGTGGTGGAGAATAGTAGCTCCCCCTGGAATTATTTTAGGGAATGGTGCTGGGGTGAGTTTTGTCCCTGTCATGGGGAGGGTAGTAAGGTTTCCGCCCATAGGCAACCTTTTAAACGAAGCTTGTTCGTCTTCTACCTGTTCCCTTTGACGTTTTGCGGTAGAGGTGTCCATTTCCTCTATGGCAGATGCTGTGGTTGTATCTGTGTTCGTGGTGGTGGGGGGAACGCTGGCTGTTGAATTTTGGCTTCTGTACTTTTTGGTTTTACCCAATGATACCTGTTTGAACCCCTCTTGTTTGCCACGTTTCGGTTGGGCTGTTGTTATCGGTGGCGGGGTCGGGGTGGGTATTTTTGGTGGTTCTGTGTTGTCAGAGCTAAGGGGGGAGGAACGGGAAGTGGTTGTATCGCACCCCCCATTCGTTCTGCTGATGTTCTGTGTTGACACACATTGTAACTGTGGTCTTTTTGGTGGCATTTCTTGCAGGGGTTGGTACAATGTGGTAGAAAATGGCCAGATTCGCCACAATTGCTGCACTTGACCCTGGCACATTCTGCTCCCAGGTGTTCGTGGGAGCCACACCTGTAGCATTGCCTTGTGACACCTGGGTAGTTTACCATGACTTTTGCGGAGCCGATGGTGACAAAGTTCGGAACATGAGTTTTCATCTCCATTGTGAAGATGACCTCTCCTGATTTCCAATCCGGGTAGTCGACATCAGTGCCCCGTTTAATGTTCTTAATTGTGCCCCATTTAGCGAATGTCTTGTGGATGACGTCATCGCTATTTTCTATATATTCGAGGGGGAACCTGTCAATTTTTACCGTTCTTAACAGGCTTCCCACCAAGAACGGAGTGATTTCTACGTCATTACATTTAAAAACCCTCCAGCAGTTTGTCCCTCGTTGTGGTGTTTTTTACCACTACCTGGTATCTCCCTGCTCCGAAGGGGGTAAACCCGTAAATGTTTTCGGAACCTACTGCCTCACAAAGTGCTTTGCAGATATGTCTTTTGTTTAGCGATGGGTCCGTTTGAAAACCGACCGTTCTCACCCTAGGAAGTAGTGAAGACATGTCAGTCTTAGGTTTGGCAAAAAAAAAAAAAAAAAGATATAGGATCTAGGGAAGAGTAGGATCGTGGTGGTAAATTAGTAAAAATACCTTTTGAAATTAGAATAGCAGATGACGTGATATCAATCCATTGATATATTACGTAATAATACGAAATTTGAAGCAATGCCGAAGTCATATCTACCTATACGAGTTGCTAAAAGGTGTCACACCTTTTGGCAACTCTAGAGTGTGTTGTAATCGCAGGTGCGACTTTTCAGTTGGAAAAATATAAAAGAATAAATAAAATATATAAAAATATATAAAATAATAAATAGTATGTGAATATAATTTTAAAATCTTTAAAAAAATTTAAATTAAAAAAGTTTCGTCAAACGACTAAACAATATCTCCATGCAGACTGGTGTGAATGTATAATAATCACGTGCTCTTTATAAACAAAGCACGTTTTGCAGTTAGAAAGATGCAACGTTTTTTTTTTTAAGTCCTACTCACTCATTATTGGGAGATTTAGAAATCTTTTTTAACCTTATTAAATAAATCTCTGGAGGAGATATAAATGTAGGAAGTATTTTTACCTTGGGTATATAAATATGTAAAAAATACCAAGCAATTTTAAACCTGGTTTTACTCCATTTCCCAAGTAAGCAAACAGACTAAAAGTCAAGTTTGCGTCTGCAATTGATCCTAGCTCCCACTGACGAGACCTCAATAAAGGTCGAAACCGGTCTGGGTAGTGGCCCCTTGCCTTTAATACAAAACATCATACATCCCCTTCTTGGAGATGTGTTTTGGCATTAAGGGTAAATATTAAGATTAGTGATCGGAGCTTGTTCCACCTTTGCCACGAGTTGTCCTGGTCCTGCACTACCTGTGGGATCAGTTAGACTTGCATCAATTGCAGGCGCAAACTTGACTTTTAGTCTGTTTGCTTACTTGGGAAATGGAGTAAAACCAGGTTTAAAATTGCTTGGTATTTTTTACATATTTATATACCCAAGGTATGTGGGGGGGGGGGGGGGTGGGGGGGGGGGGGGGTGGGGGGGGGGGGGGGTGGGGGGGGGGGGGGGTGGGGGGGGGGGGGGGTGGGGGGGGGGGGGGGTGGGGGGGGGGGGGGGTGGGGGGGGGGGGGGGTGGGGGGGGGGGGGGGTGGGGGGGGGGGGGGGTGGGGGGGGGGGGGGGTGGGGGGGGGGGGGGGTGGGGGGGGGGGGGGGTGGGGGGGGGGGGGGGTGGGGGGGGGGGGGGGTGGGGGGGGGGGGGGGTGGGGGGGGGGGGGGGTGGGGGGGGGGGGGGGTGGGGGGGGGGGGGGGTGGGGGGGGGGGGGGGTGGGGGGGGGGGGGGGTGGGGGGGGGGGGGGGTGGGGGGGGGGGGGGGTGGGGGGGGGGGGGGGTGGGGGGGGGGGGGGGTGGGGGGGGGGGGGGGTGGGGGGGGGGGGGGGTGGGGGGGGGGGGGGGTGGGGGGGGGGGGGGGTGGGGGGGGGGGGGGGTGGGGGGGGGGGGGGGTGGAATTATTTCTTACCAGTTTTTATCAAACCTTTCCGAAGAAATCTCTTTCAAACATTTTTAGTGGTAAAAATATATAACCGTCTATTGCAAAAACAACTCTTATTAGGTAAAAGAAGCTTTTTTCGTGTAAAATGGAAGCTGAAGTGCTGCTAGCCAATAACGTCAACTATTAAATACAATCAGAAAATATACCAGTCCTGACATGCGCGTTACGTTTGCGATTATGTCATTATAGTTGCCATTAAAACTGTTATTTTCTTGAAAATTTCGCTTTATATCATTGGCGTTATATTATTCGTATATAGTGTTTCGCCATATTTCTTTCTCTGAATATGTCAATGACTTATGTTTTTTCATTATTATTATTTTATTATTATTATTATGAGTAAGAAATTAATAACCTGAGTATTATTATTATTATTGTTATTATTATTTTTTTTGATCCTGTACATTTTCTCCGAAGTATATTTACATTTTCTCTCTTTACATGTGAAAATTCACTAAACAACTCTGTTCAGTCAGTATAGGTTCTTTTAAGAGCGCATTTTATTCTTTAACAGACTTCTGATGTTGCGCCTTCCTGAATGGTTCCAATCATCTTAAAGAAAGTCTAGAAAATGCAAGCCATCCTTATCGAAATCCTTCCATCATATTCACTTATTCCTATTATATTTTCAAAAAAGAAAAATAAGTATTTTACTTTTATACGTTTTCAGACAATATTTTTGTTTTTTTTACACAAAGTCCAGACCATTTCTAATACACAATCTGCGTCTTATTTAGCCTCTGTCATACCATAGCAACAGACTCACTACGTTTACTTCCTCGCTTTCCTTTTTCGCATGCGCCAGCAACTCTTTAATATTTTCTCGTCCGAAATTAACATCTCTTTCACCCTCACACTTTGCATCCTTAATCTTAGCACCAGGAAAACACGATTTCTTCACCCTCTCCTCAAACACTCCTCTTATTAATCAATCGCTATAGGATCAAAATCCGATCCTATCTCTCACACTTTCGCCCGTTCCTACTCTGCTTTGTCTCCACTTGCATCATCTCCCCCTTCTTCCGATGGTTTGTTATACCATCCGTCCGGTCTTTCTCCAAACACCCCCACTCTCACGTTTGGTTCTTTCAAGAACTCTATCTCTCATCCACCATCTGGTCATTCTCTCCATCTTCCACCGCTTCATTCGTATTCATACCGCTTTTAACACCAAACATATTAAGAACATAGATGGAAAATTACAATCGGCAATTTGAATCGTATTTATTTTATGTAACAATTTAAAAAAAACTTACAAAATGTTACAAATCTTAATATTGTAAACTTCCTTAGCCTGTCAATGGTATCAATAAACTTAGTCGCTTACAACTTTATATATATATATCCTGATAAAAAAATGTCGTCTGAACATATAACAGTAAATCACTTGTTTTGTTTGAAAATATAATCCGAGCAAAAACTGCTCAGACATTACTAGATATATTCAGGCTATGAAAAATTCAACAATTATTGACTCTTCTAGATATATATTTCAGCAAATATTTTGTAAAACTAAAATTGGTGTGAAGTAAGTATTTTTTATATAAAATTGTTTAAAGAAATTTCTAAATAGCTAAAATAATTTAGTACTACAAATAATTTAATAATAGTTTTATAAACAGTTTTTTTTTTTAAAATGTTTAGACTTTTATCTCATTAAAGTAGTTACATAAACGAAAATACCCTAAAAACCTAACGATAGTAAGCAATAAAGGAAAAGAAGAACATTAAAAATATTATAAAAATCAATACAAAGAAGAATAAAAATCTATAAACTAATACACGGATAAAACAATAAAAACAAGGAAACAAATCTGGACTAGATTGTGGTGGAAGCTGCCTAGAAGAGAGACTGCACGCACAGCTCACTTAAAGTGCTTTTAGCCAAAAAGGAGGGAACAAAATGGAAGATTCCGTTTGGATACTATTTGGCATGATAAAATGGAGCAAATATATCCACAAACCCCACCTCATAGACGAAAGGAGTCAAAGATGTGTGTGGGTGGGTACTGTTTTGAGAGGGTTAAGGTATAAGTATCTATCAGGAAATAAATGGGCAGACCGAAAGCGGAAGTGAACATCTTTGTGGTTAGAACTGAGACTGCGTATATTCTCGAATATATAAAGTGGGTATATAAAGATTGATAACGAATGTCCTAGAAAAGCAGAAAAAATAAATAAAACAGACAGTTGTTCTGGTATGAGTAAACGTTTTATCTGATGATAAATACAGTATGAAAGAGAATATGAAATAACCACTTGACTACTCGAAGAAACGAAAGTGAAGAGAGAGAAAGTGAAAATAGTTAATATAATACTTAAATATGATAACCCGAAATTAAAATGAAGGGTTAGGATAACAAACGATTCGATTCATAATCCATGTTGTAAAAAGGGTTGCGAGTGTTTGGATGTGTGGAGTAAAGGAAGAAGAGGTTTATATAAGAGGGATGGTCTGCACATATGCATTTGGTATCAGGAACTTCAGGAAAATATTTATTGCAATAAGACCAGAGAGAAAGAGAGAGACACGAAGCGAGATTATTCGATGAGGAAATGGAAAGAATCTACATGTAAGAACGACTAAGATGCGCACCTACATTAATGATATAAATATGACCAACGACTAAAGTTATTATGATGAAAAGATGAATGCGTATTGGTCAGGTTCGGACCTGATAAATATATTCTAGGATGTCTGAAAAAAGGAAGCATTATATACGAACAGGAATCTGAAAGGTGCCCTACTTGGTCATAGACTATAGAGGAAAGTACACAAAAAAGAAAGAAATAAACATGGGTGTGACTTATTATCTTATTATAGCTGTGCACAAATGCCTGGAGTATCAGAAGGAAAGGAGGTAGAGCTGTTACCTTAATACGAAGGGGGGGGGGGCTTACGTTGTTAGCATTAGTCAGAAATGACTCACAAATGCAGAAAATTATAAGGCTCAGGCCTAAAGAGTGACAACCATTGTACAAAAAACTAGCTGTGCATTGAAATGAAACTGGCTCTGCAAGCTCAAATACTCCAAAAGAATTCCATCCTTAAGTTGCAAGTAATAAAAAATGAATGTGAAAGAATAACTCTCCTCAATTCGGATGATGTGCACGTGGTGGATGCAGAAAAGATTGCTCCCTAATGAGTGTCATTTTGATAAATGGTTTCAAGCTGGTGTGTGCAATATTGACCCCACAGCTACTTGTACACTGAAGGAAGTAATTGAGGTATATAAGGAGGACGTACTAGAGCTTTTGCATAAATGGAATAAGAATTCAGCAGTTAGGATTGATGGAATATATGAGCACGGATGTTCACCTGGCTGCATAAGTTGAATCTCAGCACAAGGGAATATATGATAATCCTATTGTGTCAGGGATCGAAAGAATATATATATATATATATATATATATATATATATATATATATATATATATATATATATATATATATATATATATATATATATATATATATATATATATATATATATATATATATATATATATATATATATATATATATATATATAATAGTGTAGGATTCTTTATATGGACCTTTAGAATTGAAGATGAGTTGGTCGATCGGATAAGGAGGTTGCATGGTTTTATTTTGCAAACACGGTTTTTTATTGCGTGTACAGGCAAATCGACAATGAATACACGCAATTTGCTGGATAAATACTGTTGGTGATGGTGGTGATAGACGGTAGATAGTGTTGATGGTAGTATGAGTGTCGTGTTTGGTTGGAGAATTATAGTAAGGAAGATGGTGAGATGCGCTGGTAGCACAGTAGAGTGCCCTCACTGCATTAGTCCTTAGACTCCTTGGAGGTGTCCCGTAATAATAATAGTAACAATCCAATTGCACAAGACATGTTCATAACAAAGAGAAAAAAAGAAAAGCCACACCGTCCAAGGCCGAAAAGGGCATTTACCGATTTTGACGAATCTCTCCCAGGCGAATGAAGATGCGAACTCAAACCCTGAAATTTGAGTTCGCATTTTCATTCTGCATCTGATAAAAGAACTGTGAAAACCATCACGAAAACTTGTACTAAAACTATAACTAAATCTACACTCAAATGTATACATTAAAAATCGCTTCGTTGAATGACCATACATTACAATCAGAAGATAGATTACTAGAACTAAATGAAACCCTGAAAAACATCAATCGGGTTATCATTGGACTTTCAGAGTGGGACATGACACCGAAAAAATTATTGAAAGAGACAATGGCTTTCTATTTTACCATGAAAAAGGAGAAAACGGACTTAATGAAGTCGGTTTCATAATTAAGAGCAAATGGGAAAAGCATATCGCAGAATTTAAAAGCTATACAAGAAGAATTGTCTCCTTAAAATTAGAATTAGCAAAAAGCAAATCACTAACAATAATACAGGTTTATACTCCCATCACAAGCGATGATTAGCAAAAAAAGGAGGAGTTCTATGATGAACTTAGGCTAGCAATTACACTCCAGAACCCCCAGGTCATTATAATGGGAAACTTTAATGCCCAAGTAGGCACTAAGCAATAAAAGGCAGAAGATTTAGTTCTTGGAAACTAAGGCAGCCAGAAAAGGAACGACAGAGAAAGGCGACTCTCCTACAATTCAAGTTTAACCACCAGCTGAAAATTGGAAATTCCTTCTTTAGGAAGAGAGAAAAAAGAAAAAGGACATGGGTTTCACGGACGGAAAAGCAAGAAATGAAACAGACCATGTGTTATTAAAGGATTCACTTCATCTATATAACTATGAAGTTCTCAACAATTTCAGCTTTGATTCAAATCACAGATTAATAAGAGGAATCTTCTGGCTCCAAACAAACAAAAACTGGAATAACTGATTCAGAAACAGACAACCAAGAGTTCAAGATCTACAAAGAAACCAGAAGAAATTTAGAGATGACTTAAGGCAAATATTAACAACTCAAAAATCAACCAGATTATATAATACTCCAAAGCTTTGCGACAATACAAAGAAAGTAATGAAGCAAGCATACCAACCAGCGAGTAGCAACAAGACAACTAAAGAGTCAAAAATAACTGATAACACCGAAAATGTAATAAAACAAAGATAACTGCCGAAGAAAAAAGGGCTCAATCAATACAAAACAAAACAGAGTTTGTTGAACTAAACGAATCAGTCCAAAGAGAAACTAGAAAAAATGGTAAATCCTGGATTTGTTATAAAACAAATAAGAGATAGAAATTCTCAAACGTAATCAAGCAAATATTCTACCAGACAGACAAACAAATATAACGTGTGATGATTATATCTTAGAAATCACCGAAGAAGAAATAGAACAGACAGTCACACAAATGGAAAATGGCTAAGCACAGGGCGATAAAATTCCAGCAGAATTCTTCAAAATAGGACTTGTGGAACTATTACCAGAACTTCTCAAACTATACAATGGCATCCTACAAACAGAAACAATACCAAGGCAGTGGCTAATTTCATAAGAAAGGTGATAGATCAAACATAAGCAAAAACAGACACAGTCTCGTTTCAAATAATTATAAAATATTTATTTGAATAAAATATTGGATAACAGGATGATTCTGTGACAGATATCAGAAAGAGGTGCAGGAGGAATGTGAGTCTCCAAGATTAAGGTGACCACCGGGGTGTTCCAGGGATCTGTTCTTGGTCCATTGCTATTCAGTCTTTATATTAATGACATCATTTTTTTTATATATGAAAAATGATACTCAGCTATTTTCTCCCAAAGTTTATCAAGTCGTGGATTAGGCCTAATGGGGATACCACGTTAAAAAAAGCGCGCCTGGTACTCTACCCCTGAGGTGGCGTGGAAAAGAGTACACCTTTCATTAGTTTTCTGTTCTGTCAATATTTGTCAATATAGACCAGTGGAAATGGCTTTTTTTTTTTTTTTTTTTTTTTTTGCAACCAGAGTTTTAATTCTACACCTCAAGAAAAAAAAAAAAAAAAAGATTTTTTTCCCCTTAATCTTAAATTAATTTTATGTTTTTCATTGCAGGACACTTGCTCCTCAGACCAAGCATGGAATTTCTTGAAGAAGCTTCTTCATTTCTCCTCTAAGCGTTATTATGGTGGTACACGGGGCGAGGAATTTCATATCTTCCGCCTACAGACAATCACATACATCCATGTCAACACAGAATTCAAATCCGCAGCCTCCTGGTTGGGGAGAGAGAGAGAACGAGAGATACTAATCACTCAGCATATACAATAACAATTTCGAAGGTTTGAAATCCATTTACTCGTGACATCATCAATAAAAGCTGTATTCAAAAATATCAGCTTCCTATTAGAGAATTAAGTTTCCACATCAGAACAGAATATCCTTCCGTGTTATGAAGCCCTAGGAATTCGAATGCTTTACACATGAAGTGCATTAATTCAATAACAGTCGAACACTTTATTTTCAAATTATAGTACTGTAATGATAAAAAGTGTTTTAATAAAACTAACTTCCTTATAAGGAATGACTAGATGGGTGAAGCAAGAATGCTTTTCATATTCCCCGTTATCTGTAGTGGACAGTGTAAGGATAAGGTATTATTGAGCTATTTAAGCTCTAATCATGGCAGGAGGGTAACAGCAATAGCCGAGCCTCAGTTAGAACTTCATTGGCTTCAGCATTCCCATCAATTATCCTCCCTGGGTACCCATTTTAGTAGCCTCGTACCACATGCAGTAGCTACATTGGAGCTATTCTTATCCCGGCCACCACATTAGGGCGATTCTTAAGTAAAGCCCTGTATAAAAATTAGAACGATCCCTAGACCATTCCATAGTCGCCTAAAGACCGTCCAACTCAGCGTTGGCTCCACTCAGTGACGGGCTCCCTCACCACCGAACAGAACCGCTCATATTCCAGGGAAAAGCACCCGCTGAAAAAGCCCCTCACCAGGCCGTGCCAGAGAACACCCTCCCCGAAGATTCAATATGCACTCCCAGGCAAACCTCCCAAAATCTAAGTCCCCCATCTTCCCTGGAGCGAAATTCCGGAAAACTTGAGAGAGAGCAAAACTCTCGAAACTCAACGTCCATTTTAGTTGCTTTTTGTGACACGCATGGATTTATTATGTTAAGACTATTCTTATCCCAGCGACCACACGGGTATTATCAAAAACTAACTTATCCTTATAGTCCTTATAAGGACTGGCTTAAAGGGGCGAAGCAAGAATGCTTTTCATATTCCGCGTTATCTGTAGCGGACAGTGTAGGGATAAGGTTATTGAGCTATTATTAAAGCTCTGATCATGGCAGGAGGGTAACAGCAATAGCCGAGCCTCAGTTAGAACTTCATTAGCTACAGCATTGCTATCCATTACCCTCCAAGGGTATTGGATTGGATGAATCCCAAAAACTAACTTCACCTTTGCAACATTAATTTTAACTAAATTTATGTTAATTTTTAAAAGGTGTATTAAATATTTTTTTAATTGATTAAATTTTTAAAACATTTCTAATATTTTTAAAAATTTTTGAAATTATATTAATAAATTATAAATTTTTTAATATTTAAGAAATTTTAAATATAAATCTGAAAGTTCATCCGAATCGCAATTTCAAGTCAATATTCAAAATAGAACCAAAGCGTGAATTTGCTAAGATCTGACAAAGTAATAATAAACGTGGCGCTGCCTTAAACACACGCACACACACACACACACACACACACACACATATATATATATATATATTTCGGATTTACTATGACAAGATTAAAAATTTAATGACTAAAAGCTTAGAAATAGTTTCAACAACCAGTTTCGACTTTATCAGGTGAATAACATGAGATATGAGAAATACAAAAAAAATACATTATAAGAGAAACAACAGTCATAAATTAACCAGCAGACGTAATTCTAACATTTGAAGGCCTTCTGGATGTCATAGTATTGTTGGGCAAGTTCGGTCAAGTAGGCATGATCTCATGTAAGGATGAGTGGGATAAGTTGGATAGCTGAATTGTGACAATCAGATAAGTTATAGCTAAGGTTAGTATTAAGATGGACCAGATTGAGGAAAATTTGAGTTCCTCACAATTCTTCTCTCCAGTTCATTGTAGCATAGAAAAATGTTTTCTGATTTCTTCCAGATCACTGGATGAATGACAGAGTGTTCTTCATTGGGACGAGTAGAATTAAGAACTTTATATGACATACGTCTAGGTATAAACTAGTTCGATACCTTCTGTTTATTCCTCAGCTTTAGGCACATATTTCTTTTCTTTGAAGATTTACTAGAAAATCTTATCATAGATTCCATCGAACTGGAAGAAAAAGGACTACAAAATGGATAAACTAAAATTGGAAGATAAGCTGTGGAGAAGCTCCAACTAAGGCAGAAATTAAACTAACATTTTAAGGTTTCTATATAAACATACAAGAACCAGCAGCAACCAAACAAACCAGAAATTAAAAAATAAAAAATAAATAAAAATCAATAGCTCTCTATATTGTACTTTCACGGGTGCCACCTATAAATTCCAATAAAAAATTAAGTCTCCAATTACATTACATAACGGTACTTTTGCAAAGGGTAAAGCGTAACGTATACTCCCTGACACAGACAAGACATTGGTAGGAAAAATTTACGAACATTTAGCTCGCCCTATAAGGGCTGAGAGATTAAGCGATGTCATTGGAAAGTAGAATGGCTTCTCTACCTGTAGAGGTCGTTTTCGCTGTTGTCTGCAGCTTGTTGCATCATCTGATAAAGGTGCGTAGCCGCTTTTGAAAAGAACTTTACTGGTAAGTTTGGAGGAAATTTATTTCTAATCATAAGTGAGTGCTATTAGGCTAGAGTGAACTTCTTGAAATAATCTTTTTATAGAGGTTAGCGATGGGTTTAAATTTACTGAGTATGGTAGCGAGAAAAGCAGTAATGATGGCTGTTAGGTTAGGATGTGTTTGATCCTGGCATGTTGCTTTCGTAGGGCGGACCACTTCGGCATAAGTTTTGCACATCTGCTTGTTTTATTAATTTTTCTTGAGTTTGCGGAAATTCTGCTTCCTTTAGCTGTGTGCGAGATTGAGAGGTGGACTGATTATTTTTTTACCGCCAGCCGGTTTTTGGATAATAAGTGCATCCTTTGTGATTGGCCGTTTCAGTTGGAACATTTCGCGGGTGTGGTTTTAGGCTTGGTGCTAGTGTAGTGATTCTCATCACATTTTAAATATCTGTAATCAGCTCTATATAATTTCTGAGCATGGCTATATTTTCGACATCTGTGGCACTGATCTTCTGATGTTCTTTTCCTTATAGGGTGAGATGTTATCTTGAGCCCAGATCGATGTTAAATCATAAATGTTCTTGTGTGAGTTTTGAATCTCCACAAAAAACAATGATATTGGTCTCTTGTCAGCTCGAAATATTCTTTCTGAGCTGAGGGAGAATGTTTGATATTGCATGCTTAGGCCGTCCATAACCCCGGTTAAGCGGCGAAAATCTGCCACTGTGGGAAGCTGAATCTTGCTTCCCTCGTCAGAGTTTTTAGCCCATACGATTTCTCGATTACTCATGACTAAAATGAGTGTTGTCGATTTGTTTTCTTTTCACTAGAATGAGTGGAGGCACCTTCTCTTTAATAGAGCCAGAAGGGTTATTATTGAGGGGATGTCATCATCCATCCTGTCACCTCTGCGTATTTCTTGTTTTGCGCTCGTGTACTAATACTACTTGGAATTCTGTGGGTGGGAAAATCACCATGTCAACTTTTTCCTCCACTGCTCTCGTGTCATCCCCTTTTGTGTTATTGCTTGTTACTGAGTAAAGGTTTAAGTATCCTGGCCATTCGGTTTCAAATTTCGTTAATAATTGTGTAAGCATCTCAAGTACAAGATTTTTATCCGGTTTTTGGATTAAGTCATTCGTGGCAAAACTATCCATAGTTAACTTTCCTGTGTAACAGCTACTATAGTACGTCCCTGTGGACGTACAGATACGAGAGCCTTCGACACTTCTGCGCATGTCAACAGAAGGAGAATCCATTCTTGATAATAGGGTAATCAATCCATATTATGGATGAGTTGTTTATTATTCCACATCGGAAAATTAACTTCTCTTTTATGATCATTGTAGTTTTTACAGTAATAATTATTTTGTTTGTATAACAGTTGGAAAATTTTACGTATAAAGCACGTGATTTCGCGAGATCTTGACCAATTTGTTCATCGCCTTATTTCTTTTTTTCCTTCAACATGAACTGACTCTTCTTGGCAGTCTGCCAACATTGCTCTCCCTTATGTGGTCGGAGTATATTTCTTTCATCTTTCAAAAAAAATTAAAAAAATCACGACTTTGAAACATCGCTCTACCATAACACTTAAAAAATGAAAACATTTCAAACTATCATAAGCTATGATCACAAATGACAGTGAAATCGTGTCATAACATAACATTACATCATTGGCCAGAAGGGTGAAGCAAGATGCTTTTATTCCCCGTTGTCTGATAGGGAGAACAAATAAAAGGGGAAAGATTTATGAGCTGTGAGCTCGCCCTTGGGGAGAGGGGGGCGGCGGAGATCAATCGTTGTTGCTAGTGTTTAGGATGGCTTTTGGCCTCTTGTATTTGAAGAAATCAGTTTCGTCATAGTTTGCTGCCTGTTTAACTAGATCGTTGAAGTGGGTAGAGATCTTTGAGAAAAATTTTTCCGCTGTAGTTAGTAGGAAGGAGTAGATGTAAGGGATGTTTGTATCTCTATGCAGTTGGACGTTCCTTACAAACCACGGTGCACCCAATATATCATGCGCAAACACTTATTTTGCACTCTCTGTAGCCTAAGGATGTTGGTGTTGGTTGTGTGGCTCCAGGCTGGAGATGCATATGCCACTATGGGGCGGATCGTCAGCAGGTAGAGGGGGTACTTTCATTCTGGAATTTAGTTTGCTTTTTCTATTTATTAGAGGGTAAAGTTGTGCGATGGATTTAGATGCTTTAGCGCATAAGGCTTTGATGTGTGGGTTGAACGTTAATCTTTTCTTTAGAATTACCCCAAGATATTTTGTTTCTTTTTTTGCCAGGGGATTTTGGTGTTGAATAGATAACTCTCCCTCTTGAGAGTTGCCAATCTTTCGGTGAAAAGTATCGCTATAATCTTTTGGGGATTCACTTGTAATCTCTTGTAACCTACTAAAACTAGAACCATTGTTCTAGTTTTAGTAGGTTTTCTTGCAGTTTTTTAGTAACGAGATGTGGTTGTAGAGATCTAGCAAGTGCTGCTGTGTCTTCAGCAGGGACGATTCTTGATGGTATGCCTGCTGATATGACTTTGTGTAGTAATCCGAAGTGCCATATCTTATCAAAAGCTTCCGCTATATCGAGGAAAACTGCTCCAGTGTGCTGGTGCCAAGTGTAGCTGGTGGTAATGTACTCAATTATCCTATGAATTTGTTGAGTAGTACTGTGATGTTGTCTAAAGCCAAATTGTTCCTTAGGAAGGATATTTAACTCGTTTACTGAGGCTTGGACTTTGGAGAGGATGATTTTTTCGGCAAGTTTGCCTAAGTTTGAGATTAGGCTGATGTGTCAATAGCTATTAAGGTGTGGATCTTTACTGGTTTATGCACTGGGGCCAGATCTGCGACTTTCCAATAGCTGGGGAAATAGTTAAATCGGAATATGGCGTTGATTATGGTGGTGAGATGTATGACAGCTCTTCGGGGCTGCAGTTTACTTATTCTGTTTGTTATGCCATCTGGTCATAACATGATCTGTAGGGAAACTGGGGAGCTTTTGTTTTTATTCATTTATGAGAGCTGCTTGGATGGATTGGGTTTCTTGTAGAAATCTTTTTCTGGCTTCCGATGTGGGGGTAGATTTTCTGAAGCCTTGCAGCATATTTGCGAGGGAGTTTGTGATGACAGCTGCTCAATTTCTGAGGTTATTAATATTGTTTCTGAGTGGCCTTTGTTGAGCGAACTACATCTGCTTAGGTCTTCGTCTGCCGTTTGAGGTTTACTTCGATCGAGGCTTCTGGTTGCGGCAGTTGGTTCTGTATCGTGTTTTGTCGACCTCTGGTGGGTTGAAGAGCTGGAGGCTACTGCTACTAGTTTTTGTAGATTAGTAGAGGGAGCAGATCGTCTGTTTTTTTTGGGTGTTGTATACATCCTTTGTAGTTTGCTGGAAGCAGGCCCCCGCAGTTTGCACATTTAACCGGGGTGGATTTTGGCTTTGGTGCAGGTGTTTGTGGGGTGGCTCACACCGCATTTTAAGCACTTGTATTCGGCTTTACATAATCTCTGGGCATGACCATACTTTTGGCACCTGTGGCACTGTCCTGATGAATTCCTTTTTTGTAGTGGTCTGGGCTGATTTTTAGCCCGCAAATTGATGTTAGGTCATATATGTTTTTGTGTGCCAGTGGATCTCCATTAAGACTAGTGGCATTGGACTTTTGTCTGCTCTGGTTATTCTGCTGACCTCAATGGGTGGTAGGTCTTGGTAGCAGAGATCGGCGGCTATGTCTTCTGTATGTATGTGCTCTGATACTTCACGGAGATCCACCTTCAGGCTCCTCTCGGAGTCGAGGGTGAAGGTGTGGTATTGTACACCTTTATTGTCTAGCTCCTTTGTGAGTCTGTGGTAGTCCATTATAGTGGCGGGTTGAATTCTGATGCCATCGTCTAAATTCTTTGCTGTTGTGTATGCTATCTGTATATTAGTCATATTGCCCCTTAGTTCCGTCCACCTGCTCTTTTCTCTTAAGATAATTGGAGGCAATTTCTCTTTAGTGGAGGCAGGATGGTCAGAGTTGTGTCCGCCTTCCTCCATACCTTCATCTGTGGGTGGTCTGTGTTTTGCATTTTTTTCGAGGGTGGGTCTCTCCTTGTTCCTGTGGGGGATTGGAGACCACGAAATTCAGTTTTTCCTCTGTATTAGCAGTATCCTCGCTTTCCTCATCGTCCCTCGTTGTGGAGTACAGGTTCAAGTAGGCTGGCCATTCCACTTCAAATTATTTTAGTAATTTTTTGAGTAGGCTTAGCGCCAGACCTTTGTCTAGTGTTTCTGTCAGGGCGTCGGTGTCTATTTCGGTCATAATTATTTTCAGTAGGTTTTGATAGGGTTGGTCAATTACTAAAACTGAAAATTAATAGCGAAACCTTACCTTTCGCTGAGCGAATTTCAATCAAAATCCACTTCTTTGTATCGAATGCACCTGGTAAAGTTTTCCACAGGTTTGCTTTCTGCGATAGCTACCGTTAAAATCCAATGACGTATTTTCTTTTTCAGAATTCAGTACAATTACTAAATTGCATCTAAATCAAAGTCTTACCTCTATATATCAATCAAATTTCATCTAAATCAAAGTCTATCCAATTCTCCACTTCGTTCCAAACGATTTCAGTTCAACTAAAAATCTTATTTCATTCCAACGCGCGTTACGTGTTAAATAGCCGAAATTGTGTCAGTCCTTATAAGGACTGGCTTAAAGGGGCGAAGCAAGAATGCTTTTCATCTTCCCCGTTATCTATCGAGGACAGAGCAGTGATAAGGTGTTATTGAGCTATTAAAGCTCTTGGATCATGGCAGGAGGGTAACAACAATAGCCGAGCCTCAGTTAAAAGTTCATTGGCTACAGCATTGCCATCCATTACCTTCCAAGGGTCAATTTCTTTTCCTAGTGCCGAAATTGTGTCAGTCCTTCCTTAGTCCTTATAAGGACTTAAAGGGGCGAAGAAAGAATGCTTTTCATTTTCCCCGTTATCTGTAGAGGACAGTGTAGGGATAAGGTGTTATTGAGCTATTAAAGCTCTGATCATGGCAGGAGGGTTACAGCAATAGCTGAGCCTCAGTTAGAACTTCATTAGCTACAGCATTGCCATCCATTACCCTTTAAGAGTATTATTATTAATCACCGCATCTCAGGTCCGATCCGTGATCCGAAATTGTGTCAGTCCTTATAGTCCTTATAAGGACTGGCTTAAAGGGGCGAAGCAAGAATGCTTTTCATCTTCCCCGTTATCTGTAGAGGACAGTGTAGGGATAAGGTGTTATTGAACTATTAAAGCTCTGATCATGGCAGGAGGGTAACAGCAATAGCCGAGCCTCAGTTAGAACTTCATTAGCTACAGCATTGCCATCCATTACCCTCCAAGGGTATTGGATGTTATCACACCAGCCCGAAATAGTGTCATTGACCATTGACGTTACTGACAGGATGGGTGAATCACAAGTGCTTTTCATATTCCCCTTTATCTGTAATGAGAGTTATTTGGGAATGGGAGATTTGTGAGCAATTAAGCTCGCCTTCTGAGGGCAGTAGTGTTAGCTATGATCAGTTGAGAGAAGAATAGCCTTCGGTCTTTTGTGTTTGTAGTAATCAGTCTCATTGTAATTGACAGCTTGCACGATTAGTGGGTTTGAATGTGAACTTGACTTCATGAAGAATTTTTCTGCAAGATCACGAAGAAGAGAGGAGATGTTTGGAGTGCCGGTTTCTCGGTGAATTTGTGAATTTCTGATGAACCACGGTGCATCCAGGATCATCCTAAGGCATTTGTTTTCGATTCTCTGTAATTTTGAAATGTTTGATCTTGAAGTGTGACTCCATGCTGGTGAGGCGTAGGTAATGACTGGACGTATTACCATCTGGTAAAGAAGCAATTTATTATGTAGGTTCAATTTGCTCTTGCGGTTGATCAATGGGTAGAGCTGAGCTATGACTTTGGAAGATTTGGAACAAACGAGATTGATGTGTTTGTTGAAAAGGAGTTTCTTATCCATCAATACCCCAAGATATTTGGTCTCCGAATGCCATGGGATCTTTTGACCAGAGAGCAGGATGTCTTCTTTGTTGCAGATCTTTCTTCTTAAAAACATCATGGCTGAGCTTTTGAGGGGGTTTACTTGAATTCTCCAGTTGGTGAACCAGTTTGCTAGCTCATTGATACTTCCTTGGAGTCTAGTGATTGCTAGGTGAGGGCTGAGCGATCTGGCTAGAATAGCGGTGTCGTTGGCATAAAGAGCCGTAGTAGTTTTTGGGTTGAGAGGAACATCTGCCATGTAAGTTGTGAAAAGTATTGGGGCCAGAAGAGAACCTTGAGGTACTCCCGCCAGGATTTTGCGCCTTGAAGAAACAATTCCGTTGAGTTTTACTTTCATGTATCTTTCATTGATATATGAATATATGAGTTTCACTAGTTTAATTGGGATATTGTTCTCAATTAGTTTGAAGATAAGGCCTTGATGCCAGACCTTATCAAAGGCCTTGGCAACATCCAAAAATACAGCAGCAGTAAGAAGGTGCCAGTTAAAGCCATGAGTGATATGTTCTGTTAGTCGGTGAATTTGTTGCACCGTGTTGTGAGCTTTGCGAAACCCAAATTGTTCATTTGGGATTATTTTCTGTTGGTCCACTGCTGATTGTAGTCTTGATAGGATGACCTTTTCTGTTACTTTGCCAAGACAGGAAAGAAGACTGATGGGCCTGTAGCTATGGGAAAGTTGTGGGTTATTATCAGGTTTTTTCAGAGGTATAATGTCCGCGACTTTCCAATCAGAGGGAAAGTATTGGAATCTTAAGATGGAATTGGTAATATTAACTAGATGAATTATGGCTTTCCGTGGGAGTAGCTTTATTATTCTATTGGTAATGCCGTCAGGGCCGGGGGCCTTTTTATTCTTCAGATGGGAAATGATATTTATTATTTCTGTTGGAGATGTGGGGGTGATGGTTTCTGAATCATCCTTAAGCTGACTTAGTGCATTTCTAACTTTACGATGGACTTTGTAAATAAGATTGATATTTAAGTTTGCATGATATGGGCTGCATTGATTTTCCAGAAATGTCAATTAGGGCTTCTGCTTTTTCTTCATCTGTGTGTGCAACTCCAAGATTGGTCTTTAAAGGGGGAAGTGGTTGTCTTTTGGTACGAAGAGATTTTACAAACTTCCACATGGAGTTATCTTCTGGGTTGATTTCTTTCAGAAATTGTGTCAGTTCTTAAGTTCTTAAAAGAACTGGGCGATGGACTGAGTCCTTGACTCTTTATCCCGTCATCTGAATGAAGTAAATCTGTATGGATAGAGTGTTATTGAGCTAAAAAGCTCTAGTCATGGCTGGGTAACGGCAATAGCCGAGCCTCAGTTAAAACTTCATTGGCTATAGCATTGCCATTTGTCACCCTGTAAGTCATAAAAAGGACTTTTCCGAAATTCAGGTGTTCATTCCTCAGTGTCAAATCCTCTGAAATTGTGTCAGGTTATCACTTCCATTATGTATATTAATTTAATTTTTAAAATGTAAGGGTGTTTTTACATTATTTAAGTACTAAGAGAAATTTTCCGAAATAAAAATAAAAATTTATTTTAAATATTTATAATTTAAAATTTGCTTTATAGTTTTAGAAAATTTTTAAAATACTTATAACCAAATCATGAAAGTTTCCATTTTGCTATATTTCATAAAAATATGTTTTCATTTTAAGCGTTCAACTATATCAAAATTAGAAAGCCTTTTATCTTGAAACAAAACAATTTTTTTCAATTGTTTCTGCTAGAAGTTTTACCTTGTTTTTCTTCAAGAATAACTGTATTGGGAATGTGATCTTGTCATGTATATCCTAGTAATGTTCGAAGGCATGTTGTACCAAAATTATTGATGATATTAATTGCTCGTTTAGAAGCGATGTTCCGTGTCTGGGCATCGTTATGGCTCTAATGGCTGGTGCCCAGACTATGGTGTAAATTTTACAAATGAATTCAAAGTGTTTATGAGAACATATTTAAATTTATTTAAATATGTAGAATTAATAGTGTAGAATTTACAGTGTAAAATTTAATAAATTTAAATACATATATTTGGACAAACTAAGTACAAACTAGTGTGTAATTAATACTTTCTTGTACTGTTCAACGTGCATTACCTGATTTACACAAAGACAAATTCGATATTTGCACCTAAATGAAGTTAAAGTCCAGGATGACTCATTATTAAAAGTGATTTGGTCAATGATACACGGGATTAAAATATAACAAAAAATATATTTTTTTAAGTATAAAATATTATATTAATATTAATATTAAATAAAAAACCATTTACATTAGATATTTGTTTAAAAAATTACATAATCTTTATACACCTTTTATTAGTTTATTACTTTTATAAATATATATTTCCACAGATGAGGTGATGATGATAAGAAAAGCATTTTTGTTTTTCCCCTTTAAGCCAGTCCTTATAAGAACTTATAAGGACTTATGGTGCATGTACATATTGGTTTAAATTTAAATTTACTTATTTCATTTGAATGAAATATTATTTACAAATTGTATTTACTGAATCTAACAATACAGAAAATAAATAAATTGAAAAATACATCAAAGGTTCTTTCCATGCTTGTGGAATTGCCATCATATGGTTTTTGACAATGTGACTCTCATCTGAAAGTTAATTTTTCATTTGGTGTTCGTTTGGAATTTATTACTGTAGTAAAATTAAGAGCTGTATATTTATTTACCTTCTGAGAATTATTCAAAGCACAGAATCTTCTGTTATGTTTCCAAAAGCATTTAAAAGTACACGTTATGTTTTCAGCTTTGGGGCATCCAATTTCCATTAAATGAAGAACAGGCCTCCCTATTAACCTCGTTAATGTTTTTGATTTTTCTCTTCCTTTGGCAAGTAATATATGATATTTGCATGTTGATTCTATCATCCAATTTCTTAGTTTGTCCAAAGATAGTGAACCAATTTCCCACTTCAGCTGATGGTTATGTTTTATTAACCAAGAATTCTGTTTTTTAACTCTTTCAGGTAATTCTTTCCAAATACAAGGTGATTTTGTCAGTGCATATCTTACAATAATTCCATCAGAAATACAAATTTCTTTAGGAAATAAATTTGAACTCTTATTCAAAAGAAATTGTACATCAGTTATCCCAATGATAACTGAAAATTCGTATTTTTCACCCACTGTCGATTTTTCATAATCGTTTTCCTTCATTCTTCTTCTTCTTCGATTACTTCATATGGCACCACAAATAAATAGTTATTTATTATTATTTCACTGATTATTAGCTCTGATCATATACTTTATGGTAACTTTCGTTTACAAAATTCTAAACAATTAGAACTTTTCACGAAGAAACTTTCAAAGAATTTGTGGCTCACCCATTATTTTTACATTACCAAACACAAAACACCACAACACAAAACAGCAGCTGCAGTGGATAAACGATTACGTTAAGTCCAAAGTCACTCGACCCTATGGTATTTTCTTATAGTCCTGTTTACACTTACCATGCTCTACTTGACTGTTCCTTCAAAAATGAACCTTTTGCGCAGATGACTCAACGACATGTTTTCACATGCTGCTGGATATGCTGATGGTGTGTTTTTATCTTACTTTGTGTGGGAAAAGGTAAAATTTGTATATGTGTCATTTTTTCTATACCAAACTTTAAGAGTTAAAGTCACGTTTTGGTTAGTTATCTGTTCTCTCTGTAAGACAACCAAATTCTAACAGTTCGGATTTTCTATTATGTGAACGAATTGTTTTCAGATAACTCAAATAATGTCAATAGGTAGCATTAGACAATTTCTAAAATAATCAATACATGGATCTTAGTTTTCAACACTTTTTTCCCGTTCCTGGCATCAATTTTACAGTTGTGATTTTTTTCAAATAATTAAACAGAATTGCATTCAGATATAAAGTTGTGGATTTAAATATCAAGTTCTAATCAGAATAACTGAGTAAAAAATTCGCTGTGGAAAAACACAACAACAAAAGCACACATCTTTGTCATTTAAGTTTACAAATGCATATTTTATTGTGCTGAAATACTATTTACAAGTATATTCACTGAGAAAAATTCGAAACATGTAATTACCTAAAAATATTTCACAATATTTAGTTTAGACTCTTAACATTTTCCAAAGAGTTCAATGAATAAAATTCCTGTTACTCACTGTTTCTTGGTTACATTACATCAAAATAGCTGGTCATGCAAAAGAATTTTTAAATCAGATACCATGGTAACCATACTTCCATACATTTGATATTGTGTCAGTCTGGAAATTACACCATGCCTTCCTAAACATTCTGTGTATTCTTTTGTCAGCAAATATACACAAACAGTTTTTGTAAAATGTTCGTAAATGTCCCAAAATAAAGAATTTTTATCGAATTGGATAAAATCTTGAAAGTCTAATTTTACCATTAATGAATTTAAATGATTAGCGATAATTTTCCCCATAATACTAATAGATGGTAATTCAGTTTCCAAAAATACTAAATCATTATCAATGTCATACATTTTTGGTGAAAATCTCTCAGCTTCTTCACAACTAATAGAAAAAACTTTACTTCCATCAGCTCCTGTATCATCAAGTATTAGTTCCCATCTTGGCATTTTAGAATATAACACTCACTGAGATCCATTTCGTAGTCAACTCTTCTTTGCAAGTACCCAAGGATATCAGACCACTTCCTGCGTAACTTTTCCCAAGTGGTCCTGGATAAATACATCACAATGTACGTGTCTTCTAAAATAATAATCGGTTTCCATCCTTTTAAAGCTAGGTGAAGAGGTTTGTCTTGTGCTATTTTCCTGAAGAAAGAAAATTTCAATGACTTTTGTGGCTCACCCATTATTTTACTTTACTTTCCTGGATACCAATCACCACAACACAATACGATAGCTGCACGGGATGAACGAATTGCCGTAACTGCAAAGATACTTGACTGGTTTGTTTTCCCTTATAGTACTGTTTACTTAACCCTGACCGTTCCTTCCAAAATGAAACTTTCACACAGATGATTCACGGACATGTTTCTACATGCTGTTGGATATGATGTTGATGTGAGATTATCTTACTTTGAGACATCATAGGGCAAATCTTATCTCTCTGGCTCGAAGGGTATTCTATATTATTTGTCCTTATTATGTTAAGTATTTTATCCTCAAAAAGTGTTTTTGATGTTAGACCATGTGACTATTTCTCTCACTCATATGTCCGAAATTGTTGGGATGAAAAAAAAATAGCATTAGGTGGTGGAAGTGAAAAGGTAGTTAAGAGAGTGACAGATGTCTTCCCTGCAATGCTCCCCCCACCTAACCCCATCACTTCCTATTCTCCCCCCGCTCCTCCAGAAGATGTATGCCTAGTGGAGATGAGTGAGATCATCTTTTGCAGATATCTTTTAGTGATATCACCTCCAACTGATACTGATAACTTTGGAGGGGAAAAAATAGCATTAGGTGGTGGAAGTGAAAGGGTACTCAAGAAGGTGACAGAGGTCTTCCCTGCAATACCCCCCTCTCCTCCAGAAGATGTCTGCCTCGTTACGTTAAGGATTAAGTCATCAGTATCAACATTTTCCATAGTTTAAGTAAGCTACTTATCTGCTGAACAGCTATTACGAACTCATACTTCCCACAAACCATAAATAAATATGACCCTAACAATTCCAGACTGACGATACAATACAATTCGGTAAGTTCACATCATAATTGCAATTCATTGCTTATAAGTATCCCTGAAATTTATTCTCCATTCTTCAATCGTTTCGGAAGTGAACGCAGAACGATACTGACTTGATGGGTGAAGCATAAATGCTTTTCATATTCCCCTCCATCTGAAAAGGAAAGTTCTTTGGGTGGAGAATTATTGAGCTTTAAGCTCGCCCTGAAAGGGCAGTGAGATTAGCTGTGTTCAGCTGAGCATAGAATTGACTTGGGTCTTTTGTATTTGCAGATATCTGCTTCATTGTAGTCTGAAGCTTGCTTGATCAGTGGGTTCGGATGATTAATTGTCTTGAAGAACTTTTCTGCTAGGTCATGAAGGAAAGATATGATGTAAGAAATGTTGACTTCTCTGTGAATTATGGAGTTTCTGATAAACCACGAGGCATCCAAACTCATTCTCAGACATTTGTTCTGTATTCTCTGCAGCTTTTGAAGATTTGTGTACGAGGTATGACTCCATGCAGGAAATGTGTAAGTGATGACTGGGCATATTACCATCCTGTATATGAGTAGCTTGTTCTGAGTATCCAGTTTACTTTTTCTGTTGATCATGGGGTAGAGCTGCGCAATTACTTTGGATGTCTTTGAACTTATGCGTTTTATATGACTGGTGAATTGTAGTTTTTTGTCAAGAATTATACCAAGATATTTAACTGTATTCTGCCATGGGATCTTGACTCCTAGTAAATGTATATCTTCCTTGATCTGAGGCTTTTTTCTAGTGAACAGTATGGCTGAACTCTTCTGTGGGTTGGCTTGGATTCTCCAGTCCATCAACAATTTTTGTAGTGTTTTAGAGTCTTTTGATAGCTAGTTTGGGGCTTAGAAATCTTGCTAATAATGCAGTATCATCAGCATATAATGCAGTGATTGTTGAGCTTGGGTTTTGAGGGATATCAACTAGATAGATAGAAAACAGCAAGGGGGCCAGGAGAGCCATGCGGCACACCCGCCAAAACCTTGTGTCTGGTTGACACAGTTTCATTTATTTTGACGTGCATGGATCTGTCTTTAAGGTACGAGTGAATTATTTTAACTAGATTAGTAGGCATATTAAATGTGATAAGTTTGTAGAGAAGACCCTGATGCCACACCTTATCAAAAGCCTTCACAGCATCTATAAAGACCGCAGCTGTGTGAAGGTTCTGGTTGAAGCCTTCGGAGATGAATTCGATCAGCCTGTGGATCTGTTGAACGGTGGTGTGGTTTTTTTCTAAATTTAAACTGCTAATTAGAAATTATGCCTTGTTTATCCGTTTCTGGTTGAAGTCTTGTAAGGATTACTTTTTCTGAGATCTCTTCAAGGCTGGACAGAAGACTGATAGGTATGTAGCTGTCAGGGAGGTGGGTGTTTTTTTCCAATCTTTTTGATTGGCGTGACATCCGCTATCTTCCATGTTAAGGGAAAATACTTCAGTCTGAGGATGGAATTAATTATGTTGACTAGATGTGCAATGTTTGATGATAAAAGAATTTTTTTTTATTCATTATTGAGGGCTGTCAGAATTGAGTGGGTACCTTGAAGGAATCTTTTCGTGGAGGATGGCGAAGGATTCGTCATGCTAAATTCTTGTAACATGGTAGCTAGTGAGGCAGTTAATACTGATGTTAGATTTCAGCTTATTTGATCATGGGATGGAGCAGCCTTTGTTCGTGCTGCCTCTACATAAGTTTTGGGCATTTCTTTCCTTTCCTGAGTTGTCAAGCTGGAGATAATTTGGACCGGAGTGCGACCTGCACGGTTGTCTTGAGTATCGCTGAAATGTGTTGGAAGGGTAGTTTTTGCTGACCGTCGGTTCTTTGGATGTGTAATGCATCCCTTGTAGTTAGCAGGGTGAGATCCTCCACAGTTGGCGCATTCAGCTGGTGTGGATCTTGGCTTGGTGCACATGATGGTCTGGTGGTCCTCGCCGCATTTCAAACACCTGTAATTTGCTTTACGAAGTTTTGGGGCATAGTCAAACCTTTGGCGCCTATGGCACTGCCCAGCTGATGACTGTTTTCTTTAGTAGCTCAGTAGAAAATTTTGAGGCCACAGATAGCAGTCAGTTCATATATATCTCTTTCTGTGCCTTGTCAATTTCTACGAGCACCAGTGGCATAGGCCGTTTATCTGATCTGAGCATCCTACTCACTTTTACGGGTGTTAGACCCCGATTCATAAGGTCAACAGTAATTTCTTCACAAGTGACACCTTCGGTTACCCCACGAAGTACTACTTTGCGATTCTTTTCACTGGGTAAAGCAAAAGTGTGATAAGGAAGACTTTTGTTATCCATTAGTTTTGAGTCAGTGACTGAGGCTGGCTGGATTTTGACTCCTTCATCTTGATTTTTAGCCCAGGAATATGAGATTTTATGTTCCCTAAGGGCTGATGTGACAGTGGTCCATTTGTCCTTTTCCCTTAGTATAACAGGTGGAACATTTTCGGTGTTCCTCGGAACATCTGGTGTTGGTGAGTCTTCATCCATCTGATCCTCTATTGTTCTTCGTCTTTTGTTAGAATGCTCCCCGTGAGTTGTTCGGACAGGGGATTTTGGTGACAGAGCAATAATGAGTTCTTCTTGTTATATCTCATTTTCCTCCTCCTCTCCATCCTTATCATTAGAGTGAATGTACTGCTTTATAAAACCCGGCCAGTCAGATTCAAGTTTGCCTGTTATGAGTTTCAGTACCTCTAGGGACTGCTCCTTATTAAGGATCTGCTTTTTGATGTTTTCCATGTCAGGGTGGCGATCTCCTGCCAACAGAGATTGTTTGACAGCAGTATAAATAATCTCGCAGGGCTAGGGGCCTGCCAGCAAAAGTCCGCCACCCTGACATGGAAAGTGCATTTGCTAGTACACCAACCCAGGCTGGGTTGGTGTACTAGCAAACTTCAGTCTTGTAGGGACCGACTAATCGGGGAAAGGAGTATCAGTATCTCACTTGGTCACAGATTTGAAAACCTACCTCCCTATAAAACCTTAAATCCACCACTGGTCCTCATTGCGGGTGGGGCCTGCCGGCTATTTGACCTCTTGCATGTTTCGTGCAGAGGGGGGGGGTGGAAAGTAGGAATCAAACTGTGTCAGCACCAGTGCAATATGAGATTACTGAGAAACCTTGTATGCAATGTAATCAGGCCCGTATTTTTCCTTCATGACTGAACTTTCTAGGCGAATGTTTAAAGGAAATTTATGTAATACCGGAATTGGTAAGTTATGATTATAATTTTTATAAAATGATTTATGTAATAGCGGAATTAGTAAGTTATCATTATAATTTTTATAAAATTTATTTTTAATTTTTTAAAATTATTTAAAGAATATTCAATTCTAACTTAATAAATTTCAATCCTATAAATAACTTAATAAGAGTTTTATAAAACTTTGAAGTTATTACATTCTGTTTATTCTTATTCTAATTTATTGTGTCGATTTACACTGATTATGAACTCGATCATTTTTACCGCAATTAAGGTTGGTGTACACGTAATTCGTTATACGCGATTGCGTTCTTTGGTGCATTTTAGATAGCCCAATAGTGACATGGTGATAAGATGGACTTGATAGATGCTACAATTAGAATTGGCGTTGCTGTGATCGCTAAAAAACGAGCGGCGATTTCCTAGAACACTGTGCTGAATGTCTCCTGTGGCCTTCTGTTAGAAAGACATCAGAAGGATCTTGAACAACCTGGATACCAAAAATATTTGTATTCCTTATGAATCCCAACGATAGCGTACTAGATATGTGCTCGTGAAATAACGCCAGCTATTTGGAATCTATTTAATTCATTACATTCAACTAGCGTCCATCATGTAGCATGAGCGCGAGTTCGTATACCATCGATTCAAAAAAAAAAAAGTCTACGCTCTAAATTCGATTAACCGTAGACACGTATGAAAGATCTTTATCAATATCCAGATCCATAATAAATATTCTTCCTCAAAGGCCTCAATTTATATTTGAGGAAGGAGATTTCTATAAAGAGATAATAAAAATAGGCGCTACCTGAGAAACTTAACATTTATTGTTCTATTTTAAATCTACATTGGAAGATTCAAACGATGTTTATGATGGCGAAACATAACATGAATATAATTTTTATCTCTTAAGAGTAGACAATGAATGTAGGAGATAGACTTTGTTTAATGACTTCTGATATTAATTTTTCATGTGATTAACTAATTTATACTAAAGAATAGGTTGTGATGGTACTTTAATGAATATTTTTTTATGAATCGGTTTTTTGCGATAATTCAGACAGACACCATAACCGAATTCATTTTTGCAAATTATTTTCTGTATTTGGAAATAACTTATTTTTTTATTTATTTCATTTTAGAGTTGTAAAGTGGATCCTGTTTTTTTTTTAAAAAAAAAAATCTAGTCCTAAAATCCTTTTTAACCATACTCTTATTTCCGGGAATGGCTTTCCTTCTACTGATTTTACTTTCAATGGTGCTCAGTGGAAGTGACGCTTGCATCCTCTGCGCTTGAACGCACGAAGAAAGACTTATAACTCGAGTTTAGTCGCCGACCAGAGACTTGTTTTTTTCAAGCCTTTCTTCGACTGGTTCACGAGTTAGTCGATCTCTGGCACGGTCAAGCGGGTTTATTTCTCCCAGAAACTTGGGTTTTTCATCCGATAAAAAAGAGTCCTGCAAACAAGTGCTGCCATCTCTTGGTACCTGACCGTAGAACCCACATGATTTCAGACAGTAACATATCCTGTTAGGGTCAGGTACCAAGAGATGGCAGCACTTGTTTGCAGGACTCTTCACCGGTGGGTGCCTATAATTAGTGATAATTAGTGATAGACGTGGGCCAGCTTTCTCTCTCATTGGCTACCAGTGGAGATTGAACTGCACACTCAGTCTCCAAAAGCTAGATAGGGTAGAAAGGCCTCGCCTACTCCCCATAAGGGAATAAAAGGCGTTAGCTTATTATTTATTATTATTATTAGTTTAATATATCCCTGTTTGTTTTTATTAACTGTGATATATTTTGTAATTGTAAATTTAACTTCTCAAAAAGATATTATTTCATGCGTATGCTATTGAGAACGTCCTTTTCCGTATTATAATGTGACACTGCGAAACCATATCTTCAAATATGATTCGTTTTGTTCTATGTTTTGATTAACAACCCTGTTTATTATTATTCGTAACAACTCCAAGGAGTCAAATGACTCATCGCGGGAGGACACCTATTGTGCAACTCTCTTTCTCCACTATTTCACCGAACCTCTACTACCAATCATCACCTTCAGCGCCATCTACTGCCCAGCATCACCCCCACCACAGCCAGTATTTTTTTGTCTGTAAATTGCCGATTCAGTTTTCTTTTCTATATTATACTCACTCTTATGTAATCTTTCATATCTGAAGAACTTAATTTTCATTAAGACTATCGTTTCATTACTAATGGCTATTTTATTTCTTAGTGGTGTTTATTTTACTATAACGTTTAACATAAACAATGAACTTTGTAGGCTATTTTACCTACTTGATAATATCACCAGATTACAAGAAATTTCTATACTTTGGTGGTTATTTAGAATTATCTAAACGCACGCGCGTATCTCCACAGGATTGGCGTTTCTCAGTTTAATAAACATGTACAGTATACAGTATAATCGAAGTGATCATATGTACTCTTCGATTTTTACCCCAGAAACTCGGATTTTTCATCGGTCCTACGGAAAAATCGCTCACGAGAATTCACGCAATTTACAACAAACAAACAAACAAAAAAAAAAACTGTTGGTGGTGGTGGTGGCGATGGACTGCAGATAGTGTTAATGGTAGTAGCAGTAGTAGGTCGCTGTGTGTAGTTGAAGTAGTAGGGAAGATGGTGAGATGCATGTAGCATACTGTTCTGAGGTGACATGATGCACAAGGGGGGTGCAAAGACTGATAATGTGGCTGATAATCGACATATCAGTATCTCTAGAGCGGTGGGAAAATTTCGATAAAAAGAAGTTAGTAAGGTTACCACATACAGAATGGTTGTCTGAGATTTTGTTCTCTGCGATGAAAGACATGGGTTTACTAAAGGGGGGGGGGGTTGCTTGGATAATTTGCTCACATTATACACTTATAACAATATCACGGTTGACTTAGACTAGGCAAATGGTTACACCGTGAAAACTTTGAACTTTGTCAAAGGTTTTGACAGGCTGGAGCACTGATGGCTGTTGCATAACTGCACGATATGGAATTGGAATATAAATGACCATTTGGGATAAGAGGATCGCTGTGTGACAGATATTAAAAGGAGGTGTAGGAATGTGGATCTCCATGATTTAAGGCGACTAGCGTTGTCCATCGGGGATCAGTCTTTGGCCCATTGTTAATCAGTCTTTATATTAATAATATCAATTTTTCTTCGTGATGTGAAAAATTATATTCATCCTCTTTAGACACAAAATAAATTTATCTACTACTCCTACTAATTCGTGGATTAGGCCTATTGGGGATACCACGGTGTGGAAAAGAGTACACCTTTCATCTCTTTTGTTTTCTATCAATTCTCATTAAAACGGAAAAGTCAACAACATTATTCAGAGACGCTTTTCTGGTTGCGTGATTTTCATTTATTTATTTTTTATGCGTATATGTTTATCAAAATAGTTAACTATCTACTTTTGCTGTAATTAACAGCTAATAACCTTCTTTTATGAGTCGATATACTTCAGGGTACCTACGATTTCTAAATCTCCCAATAATGAGTGAGTAGGACTTAAAAAAAAAAAAAACGTTGCATCTTTCTAACTGCAAAACGTGCTTTGTTTATAAAGAGCACGTGATTATTATACATTCACACCAGTCTGCATGGAGATATTGTTCAGTCGTTTGACGAAACTTTTTTAATTTACATTTTTTTAAAGATTTTAAAATTATATTCACATACTATTTATTATTTTATATATTTTTATATATTTTATTTATTCTTTTATATTTTTTCAACTGGAAAGTTGCATCTGCGATTACAACACACTCTAGAGAGTTGCCAAAAGGTGTGACACCTTTAGGTAACTCGTATAGGTAGATATGACTACGGCATTGCTTCAACTTTCGTATTACGTGATATATCAATGGATTGATATATCACCTAATGGGTTAATGTGGAAAAGTAACTGCTTTTTAGGACTTCCAGGGTAACAAATGGTAATGCTGTAGCCAATGAAGTTTTAATTGAGGCTCGACTATTGCAATTACCCAGCCATGACTAGGGCTTTTTAGCTCAATAATAACACCCCATCTACACAGATTTTCTTCATTCAGATGACGGTATATAAGGAGTCAAGGACTCAGACCATCGCCTAGTTCTTATTCTTATAAGAACTTGTATCATCTCCGGGTCTGGTTCCCACTGAAGAGTCCTCAATAAAGATCTCCGCAAGGAAATGTGCTTTGTATTATGAGATACTAAGGCAAGTGATGTGAAGCTTTTTCCACATTTTCAATGAGTTTCCCCAGTCCTGAAGATACTTCAGGTGCAAACTTTGTTTGCTTACACTTGGATAAAGGATTAAACTAAATATATAATTTATTTGTTTGTGTTTATATTGGTTTGGTAGCATTTCAGTAAAGAACTCATTGGCTGTCACTACGTTGCTAAAGATTAAAAAAGAACCTTTTGTGTATATTATAATTTCGATATGCATTACATCCAAATATTTTATTTCTTATTTGTACATCCTTTTGTTGTGTAATAAGCAACAGCGTAGAATAACAGTTTATCAGAAAAATATTTTACATGTGATTTATGTCACTCTATCAAAAAAGATAATGATCTTGTAGTGCGTTAATATCGTGGATAAATGAATATAAACATATAAATGAATTTTTTTGTTCTTTATATTAAATACGGTATTCTAAGTGGGCGCACTTAACTAGCAATACCTCCAACTGTGTCTAGAAATTCACTATTTTTGTTCATCACTGTACATAAACGCATACCTTCCAAATACGTAGGCTAATTTCTTATTTATTCAATTCTTTCTTTAGTTTAATTTTAAAAAGTGTGGATAAACAGCAAAAGGAAAGAAAGGTAGGTAGCAGCTCTACCACTGGACTTACCCAGCGACAGGTTATAACCTGCCCTGGGGAAATTCAAAATACTTTCAAGTTTCATGCAAAGAAAAGCCGCACGGACTGTCAGGGAAAAGACCACAACCCAGGGAACGGTAAACGAAATTGAAAAAAGGAACACATAATGAAGATTGCAACATGGAATATGAGAAGCATTGCACACAAAGATGAAGAACTTGATAAACAACTAAACCAAACTAACATAAAGATATGTATAGTAACAGAAACAAAGAAAAAACAAAAAGGTACAAAAGAAACAAACAACTATATACAAATCTACAGTGGGGTAAAAAAAGAAGAAAGAGCAAAAGCAGGCATAATGATTATGGTACATAAATCCCTAAAGAACAATATTGTATATTACAACTATTTGAATGAAAGACTAATAGAAATTAGACTCAAGACATTAAGAGGCCACACAACAATAATTGGTGCATATGCACCAGAAGAGGGAAAAGAAGAAGACAGTAATATATTTTATAAAGAATTACAGAATGACATAGATAAAACAAACAAAACTGACTATTTACTGCTAATAGGAGACTTAAATGCCAGAATAGGAAACAAAAAATACAAAACAAACATAGGTAAATTTGGCGAAGATACATGTAATCAAAATGGTCGCAGATTGCGCGATTTTGCCATTTATAATAATATGAGAATAATGAATTCAATGTTTAAACACAAGGAAATACATAAATATACTTGGTCAGCCAGAGGATACAAATCAGTAATTGACTACGTTATCACAAATTTTAAATTAGCGGAGTTAATTTTAGACGTAAGAACATATCGAGACTTTGAATTAAACTCTGATCATTATATGGTATCAGCAAAAATTCGTTTTAAACCAAAGTGGCTAAAAACACATAGAATTCTTACCAGCCAAGCTACAAAATTTCTTCATTACAGGATCCTCAAGTTAGACTACAATATAAAAAATGCACAAACTTAAAAACAGAAACCACACATGAATCAAGTGACATAGAAGATGAATGGGAAAATTTGAAACAAATTCTCACAAAAGCAGCAACAGAAACCTTAGGAATAAAGCACAAATGGATTAGAAAAAGAGGACTACGAGACTGGAACAAAGAAATAGAAAATATAATAAAAACCAAAAAGGACAGTTACCAGAAATGGCTAAATTCCAAAACAATAGAAGCAGAAATAGAGTATAAAAGAAATAATGCAATTGCAAAACGAGAAGTAAGGAAAAAACATAGAGAACTAGAGAAGGATTTATTTAAGCCACAACCCAAAACCAATAAAGTAATAAAATACATGAATAAAGAAATAAAAGAAAAGATAAAAATACAAACAATAGATTTAGAAAAATGGGTGACCTATTTCCAAAATCTCTGGACAGATGAGAACAATGAATTAAAATTTTATTAGACAGAGAATGACCTAATAGAAATATCACAATGTTAGAACTGAAAAATATAATAAAGAAGATGAAAAATAGGAAAACGCCAGGAGAAGACAATATAAATATAGAACTATACAAAAATGCAGGTGAAAAATTTAATGAAAGACTTCTGAAATTTTTTAATATGGTTTGGACGTCCGGAAAAACTCCTAACTCTTGGAAAAAACCACTGGTCATCCCAATCTATAAAAAAGGAAATAAAGACAATTGCAATAATTATAGGGGAATTAGCCTGATGAATACAGGATATAAAATATATGCAGGAATATTAAAAGAGAAATTAAGCAGCATTGTAGAAAACAAATTACTAGAAGAACAAAACGGTTTCCGAAAAGGCCGATCTTGTATGGATCCAATTTTTACTTTAAAATTATTAATAGAAAAGAGAAGAGAATTTCAAAAAGAAACACACGTGGCGTTTATTGATTATGAAAAAGCTTTTGATAAAATTAGTAGACAAAAAATTGTTTAAAATATTAACCGATTTAAACATACCAAACTGACTTTTACAATCTATTCAAGAAATATATACAGGAAATAAAATAGCAGTTAAATTAGAACACACCTCAGAATGGAAAGATATATCAAGAGGAGTACGACAAGGATATACCCTCTCACCTCTGCTTTTCAATATATATATAAATGAAATAATAACAATCTGGAAACAGCACAACCCATTTGGTATACAAATGATCCCGCAAATGGAGATAGATACACTACTATTTGCAGATGATCAAATAGTATTAGCTACATCAGAAGATGACTTACAAAGATCATTAAAATCATTAAATGATATCTCAAAGCAATATAATATGACAATATCCAAAGAAAAAACCAAACATCATGGCATTCAAAGGAGAAAACCCAATAAGAAGTAAAATAGTAATAGATAATAAAATACTAGAACAAGTAAACACTTTCAGATACTTGGGATGTGATCTATCATAGGAAGAAGAAAAAGACATAGACACTAAAATATCAAACTTTGTCAAAGTAAATGGCATAATAAATAATATATATAAGCCATCCCTGGTACAAAAACACACTAGAATCAGACTATATAATGTCTTATCAAAACCAACTCTACTATACGGAAGCGAAACATGGACCATGAAAAGGAAAGCTGAAAAACGAATTCAAACAGCAGAAATGAAGTTCCTCAGAAAAACAGCTGGATATACCAAGTGGGACCACAAAACAAATGAAGAAACCTTACAATCCCTGAAAATAAAACCAATTAATCACTACATAAGACAGTATAAACAAAAATGGCTAGAACATTTAAATCGAATGGACAACAGCAAACTACCAAAAATATTATACAGATACAAAATAAGCGGAAAAAGAAGAATCGGAAGACCAAGAAAGAGATGGCATATATATATATATATATATATATATATATATATATATATATATATATATATATATATATATATATATATATATATATATATATATATATATATATATATATATATATATATATTTATATTATATATTATATATTTATTATATAAATTTTTTATTATTCACAGCACTTCTGCAGTGCTGGAAAAAAACTCGACACGCTCAGAAAGTAGTCATGAAGTGTACAATCTCAGAACGCTACATTAAATTATATATATATTTATTATATTATATAAAATGAAAGGGGTTTAAAAATTCTTTCGAATTAACTTTAAAAGTTTTATTATATTTAAAAATATTTTATTAAATTTTAATAAAATAAAAGTTTAAATAGAATTATATAAAATTTTGAAATTATTTTAAAACTTTTTCTATTAAATATTTATCAAATAAATTATTTGATATAAAAACAATACATAAATAAAAAACAAGGATTAAAAAATAGGATTTTTTGGCAAAGCATCGTTTCCAGAAAGGAAAAGACGTGGGTTTGACTCTCCAAAGACTTAGATGTTCAATTATTTCCTGGTCTATTAATTTGAAATAATTTCAAATTCTTATAGTCCTTATAGTCCTTATGAGGACTGGCTTAAAGGGGCGAAGCAAGAATGCTTTTCATCTTCCCCGTTATCTGTAGAGTACAGTGTAGGGATAAGGTGTTATTGAGCTATTAAAGCTCTGATCATGGCAGAGGGTAACAGCAATAGCCGAGCCTCAGTTAGAACTTCATTGGCTACAGCATTGCCATCCATTACCCTTCAAAGGTATTGGATTGAATGAATCAATCACCACATCTCACGGTCGATTGATCCTCCATTCAATTTCAAATTAATAGATCTTTTGTGAATAATATATATATATATATATATATATATACCTTTGATATAAAAACAATACATAAATAAAAACTAGCGTTAAAAAATAGGATTTTTTGGCAAAGCATTCTTTCCAGAATGGAAAAGAAGTGGGCATGACTCTCCAAAAGCTTAGATGTTCAATTATTTCTTGGTTTTAGTAATAAAGGGACTTATCAACTTTACCTATAGAAGTTGCTACAAGGTATTTTTATTTTGAATAAGAATCTCTCGACGAGATATAGATGGAAATAAGTTTTTGTAACTTGGATAATGTATAGTAGGGTTACCAAGTAATTTTATAAACTTGGTTATTTTACTCCTAATCCCAAACAGTTAAGTTTACTCCTGAACGTACTTCAAGTCTAAAGGTGGTGCAACACCTTTACAATGAGTTGCCCTGGTGTTGCACCACCTTTAGACTTCAACTGCGTTCAGGGGCAAACTTAACTGATTGCTTACTTGGGATTAGGAGTAAAATAACCAAGTTTATAAAATTACTTGCTAACCCTAATATATATATATATATATATTAATAATAATAATAATAATAATTATTATTATTATTATTATTATTATCCGAGACCTCCAGGGAGTCAAGGACTCATCGAGGGAGGCTGTAAATTACCCAACCCATCTATCATACCTTTCCTTAAATTCATATACACTAGATGCACTCACAACCCATAAGAGCAAATTATTCCACTCACGCACTGCTTTCTGAGAGAAAAACCTGGCTCTTACCCTTCTTGGTTGAGAACAACCTTAACTTCCATGGATACCCCCGTGTTCTCTCCCCGCCTTCCATATAACGAAAAATTTCATCATTTGAAATGCTTCGCATCATTCAACAGATATAATAGAAGTCAATTATAGACTTCTATTATATCACCTCTCTTTCCGGAGTCTGTAATCCACATACTCGCAATCTGTGCTCATTATCTAAATCCCATAATCCGGATATAATCTTTGTAACTCTTTTTTGCACCCTTTTCTCGGCTGCTTTATCCCCTGGAAACCCGGGAGACCATATCTGCGCACAGTAATCCAAGTGTAGTCTTATCAAAGCCTTATAAAGAGGCAAAATCACTTCCTTATCTTTACATATCAAGGTTCGCTTCATCATAGAAATTATCCTCTGAGTTGTATTTGCAACTTTTGCTATGTGACCTTTGAACTTTAAATTCTTGTCCACCAATACACCAAGAACCCTTGCCTCTTCAGTTTCTTGTAAAATAACCCCGCTAGTATAATATGCCGCTGGATCTCTCTTCACGCCAATGTGCATAACTTGACACTTAATAACATTAAACTGATAGCAATTTTCGTTGCCCAGATTTCCAGTCTATTCAAATCATTTTATAATTTCTGAATATCAGTAGCACCTGAGATTACTCTTCCTATCTTCACATCATCAGCAAACAATTGCAAATCTTACGATAGACCATGCTTGAAGTCGTTAATGTATAGATTGAACAATAATGGTCCAAGGGCTGAACCCTGAGGGTGCACCACTCGTTACCTTAAATCTGGTAGATTCACATCCACTGTATACCACTTTTTGATATCTTTCTGTTAACCATCCCCTGATCCAAGTGAATAGATTATATTCCAATCCCATATTCTCCAGTTTACGCAAAGGTCTATCGTGTAGTATCCTATCAAATGCCTTAGAAAAATCCAACATTATCATAGTGTATCCATTTCGTTTATCCAACTCGGCAGTAACATTGTTATAAAATATGAGCAAATTGCTAAAACATGATCTTCCTTTAGTAAACCCATGCTGTTCCCTGCACAGTATAGAATGATTGTCTAGCCATTTCTGTATGCGAGTTCAACTACTCTAAAATCTTCACTACCATAATCCTAGTAATATTTTATTTATTTTATCAATTAGATTTATGAGTGTCAAGATCATCATTAGCCATTCTTTTAGTAATATTAGGCCGAAGAATAGATATTTTGTCTGGAGAATTTTGGAGAATTAACGATTGATAGTTTGAAACAGCTGGTGACAATATTTTCTTCTTTTCATTCGTGTGTAGAGGCTTAAGTGCTGTGAGGACATCATGTTGGAGGCCTAATGGATTTTTTTCAACACTCAAAAACAATTAAAATAGAATTTAATACTTCCTATATTTCGTACTAGACATCTACGGGGATTACAAAAACAGTTAATGTAACATACACACAAAAAATAAACAATACTGAGTCAAACCACGTGGGTGACACTAAAGTCCTATCTAGTTGGCGCGCCCTCTAAGGGTAGTAGTAGGTGGCCTGGAATGTAAGGTGGGACCTCTGGTGATGAGTGTTTCCCAAATCTTCGGAAGCTTAATACAACCGTATTTATTCAGATTTGGTTGGGTTTTGAGAGCTGCTGCAGCTTCCAAGAAAAGTCTCTCTTTCTTGAATTTGCTGTGGTGGAGCATGATGGTTTTCTTCCAAGATACCCTGTGGGCAGATGTAAGACTTGTGTTCCTCTAGGCGGATGGATGCTGATCTGCCTGTCTGTCCAAAGTACGCCAGCTTACAGGAACAGGGTACTTTGTAAACTCCAGGCAGAGAGAGAGAGGAGGGAGCTGATCTTTCGTAGAACGGATAAGGGTAGAAGTTTGCGGTGGGGGCTTATATGCTGTGTATAGGTTGTACTTTTTTAGTAACTTGGCTATTTTTTCGGATGTGCCACGGATGTAGGGTTGGTGATGGCATTTTTAAATTCTTGTTGACGAGAAGGACGGGGAATGGAGGAGGAGTTGATTATTTTTTTGATACTGTGATCACTGTAGCCATTGGAGAGGAAAGTGTTGTGTATGTGGTTAAGCTCAGTAGTGAGGGAGGTTCCACTGGAACAAAGATTGTGGGCTCTCTTGGTAAGAGTTTTAACAATGCCATATTGTTGAGAGGTGTGGTGGTGGGAGAGTTTGTGAATGTATCTGCCTGTGTGTGTGGGTTTTCTGTATACAGTGAAGGCAAGTGTATCATTAGGCAGGCGTGTGACTAAGGTGTCTAGGAAGGGTAAGCAATTGTTCTTTTCCTTTTCCATAGTAAACTGAATGCTTGGATGCAGGCTATTGAGATGACTGAGGAAGCGGTCTAACGTGTCTGGGCTATGAGGCCAAATAGAGAACACATCATCTACATATCTTAGCCAGATAGAAGTTTGATTGGGGCTGAGTCTATGGCTCGTTTTTCGAAATCTTCCATATAGAAATTGGCAAGGGGGGGAGAGGGGGGAACCCATGGCGGTTCCCTCTATCTGCTTGTAGATTTCGTTCTTCCAAGAGAAATACCCAGAGTTAATGGCAAGGAAAAGAGATCTAAGATGTCGGGGGAAAAACGTTTTCTAAGAGATATAAGGTGTCAGTTAAGGGAATATTGGTAAACAAAGAGGAGATATCAAAGCTTACCAATATGTCTGTCTTATTCAAGGTTAAATTTTCTGTGAGGGCTTTAAAGTGGGTAGAGTTTTTTATAAAGGAAGTGGACCTACCGGTGAGGGGAGTTAGAGAGTTGGCCAGCTGTTTAGACAGTCTATAGCAAGGTGCATTGGTGGCATCTACTATAGGCCTGAGTGGAGAATTGGGTTTGTGGATTTTTGGTAAACCGTAAATTCGGGGGGGGGGGGGGGGTAGAAAGGTTTAATTTTTTTCGTGACGTCAGGGGGCCAGGAAGATACTTTTTTAAGTAAGATTTTTAATTTCTTAATTTGTGTTTTTTGTGAGGTCGTGTTCTAGCGGGATGTAGGTAGCGCGATCGCGGAGGATAATGTTCATTTTACGATTGTATTCACTGGTGTTAAGAACGACTGTGGCATTACCCTTATCCGCTCTGGGGATGACGATACTTTTTTCTATCCGTAGTTTCAGAAGAGCAGTGCGTTGGGCATACGATAAATTACTTTATTATTTATTATTTGTGTGTATGTTGCACTAACTGTTTCTGTAATCCCTGTAGATGTCCTAGTGACTAGGACGAAATATAGGAAGTATTAAATTCTATTTTAATTCTTTTTGAGTGTTGTAAAAAATCAATTAAGCCTCCAACATGATTTCTTCTTTTCAGTTTAATTTTTTTTATGTAATACACCGGTACAAGAAAACACACAATACTTGAACATAATAATAAAAACATAGCTCACGCCAAATCATTCAATTACGAGCTGTTCACCAATTTACTGTATTATGATAAACTGGAGGAAAATTGTAGATAGGAAGTTAGTAATGTTGTAATTTTTTCATGTAGTACTGTCATATCCTGTACACCCCTTGAGGGTATATGGCAGGAATTTGATGATGTTGATGATGATGATGATGATGATGATGATGATGATAAATTGGATTAGCTTTTGTTATGAAAATATCTGGAGACAATTTTGTTTTCTAAATGTCACGTTATCACATCGTTTAATCAAAAATATCTTTGAAGACAGATAGTAATTGAAGTTCATGTTTAAGCCTTCGCGAACAATAGAATATTGTAGTTGATGAATGCGAACATAAAAACAGTTTTGTATGTGTGTGTGTGTGTGTGTGTGTGTGTGTGTGTGTGTGTGTAACTCAGCAGAATGGGATTTTGTTTTTATTATGCTCATTTCAGGAGTAATGCTGCTTCTTTTAATCACTCTGTATAACGTCGCTGACGGATTAAACTACAATATAAGTAAGTACTGTATTTAATTCTCGTCTAGTTCTTAGTGGGCGTGTCACAGTTGTAGAAAAAGATTTAGGTAGACTTTGTATTTTTGCAGCTTCATTTATATCGTAATTGATGATTCTTTTTTCAAAAAAAAAAGCTTTTTTAGATCGAGGGTGCAATCACTGGACTTACCCTGAACGTTATTATGTTTGGCCCACTGGAATTAACTCGGTCGGAATACTGAAGCCTCAAAGCGAAAATAAGTACAACGGTAAACGGAACTGCTCTTACATTCTGGTTCCTGTGGGTGTCCATGGGATTATGGTTTCTGTAAGAAAACTCAGTTTCACCAGAGACGATTGTAAAGACAACATAACGGTAAGGATCTCCTTCTACAACATAAAATGCATAATTCTCTGTACAGATATTTTACTGAACAATACATTTTTTAGAAATACAAATGATTATACTTTTTACTAACAATCTCTCTTTTTTTAAAACAGATCGTGAGCGGTTTTCCAAAAGAAACTTTGTGTCAAAATGGTGACTATTCTGATGAGAGAAAATCATTCGCTTCAGAGGGAGAATTTAAATTTCATTTTGCCGCGGAATCCAATGAAACGCAAGATGCTGTTTGATATAAACTGCTGTTTTCCGCATAATCAAACGGTACGAATATTATTTCGATAAACTTCTACAATTCTACAATCTCTTTATAATAGAAAATAAGTAAATAAATAAAATAGAAGTAGGTCTGTTCAAAACCAAAACTTCAACGCCACCTGTGGGTAAAACAGTCGACCATTATACATTTTACTAGTTCGATACACAAAAGGATAGGTAAATAAACGAGTGAAAATATTTGAAAAATATGAATTATTTTAAATATTCTGAAAACTAAGCCTTGTAGTAATTTTTAAAACTATATTCTTGGCAAATTCTGTTAGCAATCAGTCTCTTTTTTTGTCTTAATTATGTAGCGTTGATTTATTCGATACAGTTAGGAGTTGCCATTACTTTCTTTTCTTGATAAACTTGCTAGTCATATAATTTGTCTTTTGTTTCGCTTTACAAAGTAAATCGACTAAAACATAACATAAAAATAACATAATAGAAAAATACTAATTGCATAGTCATTTTCTGTCTTTAAACATTAGAAATAGGCAGTCCAATGTTTGTCTGAGATTTTAAACAAGAGTCTAACTATCTCTTCAGGACATCCCGTATCTAGAGATGTATTCTTCAACTATCACTAACTTTGTATACAAGAGTATTATCATTTTTAAAAAAGAAATCTCCCAATGAACTTATTTTTGAGCATGTATTTCAGTGTTTTTCCACAAGATATTTCTTATAATTGCGGTGTTTTGTGTAGCATTAAGAAGGTAACAAAACAAAGTATCATCACGTGTCAAATTAGGCGTGTTGGGTGGTGAGAGAAAGAGTTGCTTATTGTTCTGAACTGCTAATACTAAATTACAAGGATAGTTCTTGGTTGCCTTTGTCTTCATGGAGTAAACCAATCTCTTTCAAATCGAAACAAATCTGCATATTAACACACATCCTACTGATATTGTGGTGTTACAAAAAATATCTATTTTTTGTAACACCACAGTATTTACTATAGAGATAAATTTTGATATCTTTTAATAAAACTTTTAAATTAATCCAAAAATGTTTTTTTCTATGAATTTTCTTGTCATTTTTCTTGGGATACATGTTCATCCTCCCCGAATTTTGGATGAGGATGACGCCTTCCTCATCCAACGGCTGTTGCAACGTCAGCGCGGTTAGCCTAGTGGCTGTGCGCTTCGCAACCAAATGCCTGGGGAATGAGTGTCCTGGGTTCGATTCCCGTCGGTGACGTGAGGAGCTGAAGGATCTTCCTCATCTCGAGCCAAGTTAGCCGGTCTTGGGCGTGGACGGCAGAGTTTTCCCCCAGTTTATCTGGGGGGTTTCATCCCACAAACAGGCAAATCGGCCCAGTGAACACACACGGATACAGTCAGGAATACTTAAGACAATCCCTCTAGCCATAGGTCTGAACTGTCAGCTTTACCGATCCCGTTCCGGGATAAAAATAGGGGGGAGGGGGAATTGAGGTGGTGCCATACCTCCCCGTGAAAGGGGCTCACGGCCGTTGAATCACTATACGAAATGAATCAATTGTTGCAACATAGTCTATGGTAAAAAAAAAAGAGATAGAGGTCAACATTCGCTCTGATATCTATTATTATTCCAGTTTGAAAACTAATCTAAGAATTGGTATTTTAAATTTAAATATTAACATCACTTTTATAATTGCTCCTTGTTAATGCCACCGGGAGATTGATGTAATAATGTTTTCTTTTTTCATTTTATTCGTATGGGGGGTTCCCCCAATTCCTCCATCGTGTCTTAGGACTTGTTGAGCTCTCCTAATGAGGGATTAAATATGTATTTTATCACTGTAGATCCGTGTGTGTTCACAGGCCAGTTTGCCTGTTTTGAGGGACGAAAAATCCCGATTTTCCGGGTGACCCCCCCCCCCTACATCCATAGGAGACCCGCTTCCTCACCTTCAGCGAAAGAGATCAAATAGAGGTTCCTCATCGTGGACGGGAATCGAACCCAGGACCAAAGGACTTCGCCTATACCGATTGAGCTACGAAGGCGGATTCTTTCTGTTGGAAAGACAATTGCTGCCTGAATTCGAAACCCGTCTAGGATGTCAATAACCTCTCATACGAGTTATGAGAATTCAATATCTTCGAAATGAAAACATAAAAATATACTCCTCACACAGCCTTGGCTGTTTCTACCGAAATTACAGTTAAAGCAATCAAATTGGAATATATTTAAATAATATCATTTTTATTACGATTGAGAATGGGAGATGTAAGAAACTCAGAGAACAATAATCCATTTTGAATTAATTAATGATAGTCCTATGAAAGACATGAAATGAAGACACTGTTCATTGCACTGTAGTCCATGAGTTAGATAAAATGGAAGCCATATTCTGGAGATAAAGTGTCGTTAATTTCATGCCCCATTAGGTCTCCAGAAAGAAAGATGATGGATAGTCTCACGCTCCACTGTGAGACTATCCATCACTCACTTAAAGTCTTGCTTCTACCACTTAAAGACTTTCGTGTATTTACTCAGGCTGTCAAAAAATTAAACATAAAGGTTTTTATAATAGATTTTATAATAGATAATAGATTTTTACAATCTTTACGATATGGTTTCCATTTTGTGAGAAGTGCTTCGATTAACTGAGGTTAATTATTTGCTGTTCAACACCAACTTCAGGTTAAAACATTGGAAATCGATTTTGAGCTAAAATCAAACTGAAGAACTGCTCTTTATAAAGAATAGTGTTTTGAAAGTGTTTATTCTTTCCAGATGAATTTTGCAAAGCATCGGATCGATACAAATGTTTTGATTCAAATGTTTTCGATACAAATGTGACAATGGAAGATGCATTTCGAGGGAGGTCGTGTGTGATGTTCACAACTGCGGCGACCTATCGGATGAATATTGTACGAGTAAAAAGTCTCGTAAGTATGATATTTTAATACAGATAATCATGGAATGTTACCGATGAGGAGAACATTATCAGTTGTAATCGATAAGAGACAAACTTAAAAATCCCAAGACAAAAGTAAAAAATAAGCGAATATTAACTCAGCAATCGATGAAAAATACTCCTGGGTGATCACGGTAGTCTATAATGGTTTACTCTGGATATAGGAGACCAGAGGAGAAGAAAAGATTAAAAGTATTTAAAAATTTTTAAATTAAAATAAAGTCGTTATTTTCATATTTATTATTTATTGAATTTCACTCAATAATTAAAACATTAAATAATGTCGATTTAATTAAAAATGCCTTTTGGAAATTTAGTATTACTAAAAGACAACTTCATCATCATCATCATTTATTATTATTATTATTATTGTTATTATTAATTAGGGTGCAGATGTGAACAGTAACATATTGTTGTTAAATGATTTATTTAAATATAATGGTTAATCTGACGTTTAAAATCAATGTATAATTACCTGTTTGAAATATTATAACTATTTTTTATTTTGTATTGCAGTATCGGCAATAGAAGGTGTTGGAATTTCTGCTGGCGTCATAGCTGTGATGATCATCATTGTCACTGTAGGAATGGTTATTTATAAAAGGACTACGTTTAGCTCCTCCACTTCTGGAATCAGAAGGAATGAGAGTGCTGACACTACCCTATAAAAAGTATTAACATTCTGTTGTGATTCGAGCAAGAGCAGTGACACTTCCAAAATGTTCGAACGTTCTTAAGTATCAAGGAAAGTTTAAGAAGTTTAAATGTATTCGTATAATAGATATAATCGTAGGTATTTGTATATATTTGCATAAAATGTGAAACTCACTATCGGCAGAATGATATTAATATGAATATTATAGTCATTTAACATAATGTGTTGATGCATCTTAAGTCAGTTACCAACCTTATGTGGATGAGAACTGTGATTAATATATAAGAAAAAACAAAACAACAACAACATAAAAGAATTCTGCTTTCCTATACTAAGAATATTTTCATTTCTCTCCTTTTCACAAATCGTTACAGTGAACTCGTTTCTATTCATTTTATGTACAATTATTAATATTCTTAATAATTAACTAAAATATTTGAAATTTTAAAATACTTAAAATTAAATAAAATACTTAAAAGTAAATCCTGTAATATATATATATATATATTACGCAAAGGGAGTAGCAAGTAGACTTAACTGTTTTAAGTTCGACCTTTTTAAATGCCAGCTGAACTCCACTTTTGTTCGTCATCGGTTGCTAAGTTCGTGGCTACAGACGGTTTGAAGACCGACAGGTAACGAACGTATCCTAAACAATTGCTGCCATCTATGTTCCCAACACAACTAGTATTACTGCCTGAAATAGTGTAATTTCTAAGATTGTTTTAAGTCACAATTGTTTAACCGTTAAATCACACAAAATATTACTTATATTTTGTGTGACTGTTTTTTTTCTGTGTAAAAAAAATGAAATTGCAATCTAGATCATATTGATTTGATAAAATAAAAATTGGTGATGTTAAATATTAATTAATCCCTCCGCATATCACACATGTATTTACTGATCCGTATGAATTATTATTAATAATTTGACAATAATTGATAATAATTAGGATTATAACCAAGTGTGTATCTCAAGAATCTAAATTTCTTTGTAAGCTATGGTTCAAACTCTGAACAGAGATTCGAACTCTTCGTAGGGCTGTAGGATAAATGCTAGTGTGCGTGTGTGTGTGTGTGTGTGTGTGTGTGTGTGTGTGACTAATACATAATTAGTCGCCCGGATATAATTTTTTTCATAATTATTATCCTTAATGAGATTTTTTCGTTCTTGAAATTTTTCTTATTTGACTCAAAGAAGTACTTTGTAATAAAAGAAGGATTCCTATTTCAAGTAAATCTGGAAATTAGAAAAAAACAACACTCACATTTTTAACCCACACAGTTTCTTTAATTGTAAGCAAACATTAGTTGCTTTACAGTTAAATAAAGAATTAAATAAATGAAATGAAATAAAATAAAATGAATAAAATAAATAAATTATTATATAACTCTTTTTATTTGAATAAAAATCTTTCAAACTTCCCTTAATTCGAAGTGTTTTATTAATAAGTTGATAATACACCTTTTTATACTCTGAATACGAAAACTATATGAATTATTCATTATGGAAATTTTGGTTTTATCTTCTAGGAATGGTAAACTTGTCCTAGGATGATATGTTTAATTTTCATAATTTGTTTCCTTATCATAGTAAATGTTTTTAAACAGATTTATTACTATTCACGTTAGCACTAATACATATTTTCGTACAGTGCTAGGAAAGAAGTCAACGGACATCCCCATGGGCAAGGTGAATTGTGCCGTATGTAGCCTGTTTTTAAATTTGAGGAATAAAATGCTTTGAAGTGAATGCAACTGTGTCCGAGGGAAATGGCTGCGAAATGGGAACTTTTATTTATTCGTGTAGGGTCCCCCCCCCTTTTCCTCAATCAAGGGAACTGACGGAGTTTGAAAGATGCGCTGTGATAGGATGCTAAGTTGCAGGTCTATCTGTTCGGAAAATTGTTGACAAATTGGGCCATCCCAAGTCAACAATCAGTGAAACCATACCAAGATAGTCAAGTGCAACCTGCAGTGGACGACCCACTACACTCACCGAACGTGATCACAGGGTGCTACGAAGGGTAATATCTAAAAACCAACATTCGTCAGCCGACAAGTTAATACGGAGTTCTGGGAATCGACGGGTACACCAATCTGAACAAAATCATTCAGAACCACCGAGGCTCACAACATGGATTTCCATAGTAGGACAGCAATATGCAAGCTCCACATTACCCGAACCAACATGTGTCATCTTTAGTGCATAGTGGAACTTGGAAGCTTGAAAACCTGTGTTATGGAGCGACGAATCACCCTATACTCTCTACCGATCAGATGGACGGGTGTGGGTGTGGCAGATGTCCGGTGAACATCTGTTACCAGAGTGCGTAACTCCCTAACAATGAAATTCGTAGGTGGAGCTGTGATGGCATGGTCCTGTTTGGCCTCATATCTCTGTTTGTTTGTTTGTATTGCCCCGAACATTGAACTTCAGAACATTCTGGACAATGTAATGATTCCTAATTTGTGGCTTTTCCGGAACAGCCCATTGTCTCTTTCAGGAAGACAATGTACCGTGTGATAAGGCATCTGTTGTAATTTCGTAGTTTGTGGACACGAACATCATTAAACTTGACCGGATTCCACAGAGCCCTGATCTTAACTCTATTGAACATCTGTGGGATGAACTGGAGCGTTGAGTGAGGTCATGAGACGTCCGTTCCACCTTACATCTCTCATTACATGCCTATAGGAAGTATGGTCCAAAATTTCCATTGAAGGTTATGCTGTGCTTGAGGAAAGTATGCCCGTGGGAGTGCTGCATTCATCACAGCGAAAGAAGGTCCTGTATTTGATTAATGAGGGACGCTATGGCAGTTTGTTCCTGGCACTATGGTGTCCATTGACTTCTTTTTCAAGCAGCGTATATGCATTTGACCAATCTAGAGAACCCGTGGAGCGATTAATAAAGGAATCATTTTCAAAAAAAGTTAACTTACCTTTATTCTCGTGTATTGGAAGAGGGAGTTCTTGTGTTATGATAACATTTTCGATGAACTTGGCTTGCTAGGAAATGAAACTATTGGTCTGAATTGATATTTGATCTTTCGAAATATATTGAAAAGAGAATGAGTGGAATCAGTTTTTGAAACATATATATATATATATATAAGATTTCTTTGTTATCAGGATGGAATTAAAATTGTATTACGCAGATGAATATAGAAATGAGCAGTTCGTAGTCTAGATAATGTAATCTAAACATGCCTCACATGATATCAATTAACAACAGCTGTTCAGATTTGTTTTCGCCAGAGAAATACTTCACATTATTTATTTATTTATTCTAATTTTAGGCATGGTTTCATCACGATGTCAATTAAATCTTTGACAAGAGATAGTAAGCTGGGTATATTTGACGCATTATTGTAACATTTCAATAAAACCAGAATACTGCAACAGTTGAATGTGAACAAAAAACTGTTGTGTGTGCGTAGATCGTCAAAACTTGCGAATATTTCTGAACAGTTCAGTTGGATCGGATTCTTTATTATGTTTATTTCAAGAGCATTGCCGCTTCTGTTAAGCCTGTATAACTTCTCTAACGGTTTAAATTACAATATAAGTAAGTATGTACTTATGTAAATAGATAACATATTAGTTATGAAATTGGTTCATGAAGCTCCTCTATTCACTAGTCAATGTAAAATAATAGGACGCTTATGTGTTTACAAGCACCTCGAAGTGATAAACTAGTTGACTTTAGATCCTGTAGTTTAGCGACTGAAACTTAACGAAATGTGCATTACAATTCAACACTAAATTAGAAATAGTAATGTGTATTTTCAATAAAACTAACTTTGAAATTACACTTAAGGAAGGAATGATAATCTTCATATTTCTATCTTTAAAAAACATTTTTGGTATACTTTGATGATGATACTTTTTTTGGTGACTTTTTTAATTTATCACTGAACGTTTCGTGTTTCCAACAGACTTTAAGAAAACCGTGGTAATATCAATTTATATACATAAAAAAAATGGATGCAAAAATGATCTTAACAATTATAGGCCAATCTCTATTTTCAGTTTTCCCTGAAATATTAGAGAAATTAGTTAAAATTAGATTAGTAAATTATTCAGAAAAAAAAATCCCCCTCTAAGAACCAGAATGGATTTAGACAGAAACTAAGTACTGAGCATGCGCTGCTGAACTTTCCAAAATTGATTTACTCATCACAAGACAAACGCAAACTAGTTTCAGAAGTTTTTCTAGACCTCTGGAAAGCTTTCGACACAGTATCCTATAATACTTTATATTTCACGCGCCAAACTTTGTTTTTCTTCCTTGGAATAAGGATTTAAACCAAGTATAAAATTTCTTGGCATCTTTAACATATAATAAACCCAAGTTTATTAACATATAATAAACATCAAAACTTGACCATCATAATAAGGTCAAGCACCTTTTGTCTACTTGTATATAAGATGTATATGACTTCTGCATTACTTGAACCTTGGTATCTCTCTCCCGGGTCAGGCTTCCACTGATGAGGCCTCTATGTCGAAATCGGTTGGACGCCTGGGTGGTGGATAACAATGCGGTAGCCAATGAAGTTTACTGAGGCGCGGCTGTTGTTGCAACCCAGGTGTGTGTGTGTGTGGGGGGGGGGGAATGATTGGCAATGCTGTAGCCCATGAAGCTAATGAGCCACGGTTGTTGCTGTTACCCCTCAGAAGAAATATAAGCGGCTCTACTCGGTGGTGGGGGTGAGCCTGCAACGGGGTAGAGCCAACGCTGAGAGTTCTCGGTGACAGGGTGAGCCTGTTACGGAGGGGAACAACGCTGACTGAGGTTTGGGTCCTTCGGTTTGCTCATTGTTGGGTGATCTTGGGGACTGCACAAGTTTTTGGGAATGACCTGTACTTAAACTCTCAATAAAGGTTGAAACCGGCATGAGCACATGGTCAGTGGCCCTTCTCATTATGCATTGCATTATACACGCCCAAAAGGGGATTGTTTTGCATTATATATATATATATAAAGGCATATATTTATATATACAAGTAGCTTAGACTTGAATATATTTCACGCGCGAAACATTGTTTTGCTTCATTGGGAAAAGGATTAAAACCAAGTACAAAATTTCTTGGTATGTTTAATGTATAATAAACCCAAGTTAAAAAACTTTCTACACACCCACACAGGGGGGGGATACATACTAAGGCAAGTGATATGAAGTCATTAGCCTCTATATATATACAAGTACCTCAGACGTGAATATTTTTCACGCGCAAAACTTTGTTTTGCTTACTTGGGAAAAGGATTAAAATCAAGTTTTAATCCTTTTCCCATATACATTTCTTGGTATCTTTAGCGTGTATCACACCCAAGGTAAAAAACTTTATACATATATCTACATATATATATGTTATCGTTTTGTTTGAAGCTTTTTTAGATCGACGGTGCAATCACTGGACTTATCCTGAACGTTATTATGTTTGGCCCACTGGAATTAACTCGGTCGGAATACTGAGGCCTCAAAGCGAAAATAAGTACAACGGTAAACGCAACTGCTCTTACATTCTGGTTCCTGTGGGTGTCCATGGGATTGTGGTTTCTGTAAGAAAACTCAGCTTCACCAGAGACGATTGTAAAGACAACATAACGGTAAGGATCCTTCTTCGACATCAAAAATACGTATGATTTGTATGTAGGTATTTTATTGAACAATTATTTCTTGAAATCGAAATGACTGTGATTTTGACATTCGTTTTATTATCATTATTATATTTTTAAACAGATTGTGAGTGGTTTTCCAAGAGAAACTTTGTGTCAAAATGGTGACTATTCTGACGAGAGAAAATCATTCGCTTCAGAGGGAGAATTTAAATTTCATTTTGCCACAGAATCCAATGAAACCCAAAATGCTGTTGGATACGAACTGCTGTTTTCCGCATACTCAAACGGTAAAGAGATAGATACACTAGACTTATCGACCATTGCATTCCGCATAATTACTAAAGAAATATAATTTTCCAGTTACTTAAGTATAAAGAGCTAATAATGTAATAACAGCATAATGTAATAACAGCATACATTTCCTAGGAAATGTGTTTTTACATTATGGAAAATACCTAAGAATAGCGATCTGAACTTTCCCCCACCTTTGCAACGAGTCGTCCGGTATTGTACTACGTACTAGGATCACTTGCATTGGCTAACGCTAGTGTTCGCCGATACTTTATAGTTTACTATATTCGGCAAGAAACTCTGATTCCGATCTTTGAGTTTCTTATTCGGTTTTAAAACTATGTGGGATTTAATATCCCCTTAATTTAAGTAATAATTTTCCAGTTTATTTGTGAAGATATTCTACAATATTAAACTGTAGAGCCATCAATGGGTAAGCAACAAACTACCTTTGAGTCGATAGTTAGAACTCAACCTAGTGATTCATGTAGAGATCGTCCATCGCACTTATTTGGTATTGATGTTCTTATTAGTGCATCAATAATCTTTTAAATGTGTCCTAGTAACTCCTATGATGAAGGATTATCCTGACATGCTTTATTAAATTTCAAATTTCTAATTAATTTCTTTAAAACAATAATGTACTTATAATATTTTACTAAAATATTATTAATTTTATTAAATTAAAGATAAATAAACCAATATTTTAGCATTATAACTATGCACGTATAAGAAGTTTATTTATATTATAGAATACAATAATTATGGGGGGGATTATTACTCTGAAGGTGGGGATCTGGGTTGGAGATGAAACCCTGGGAGGATAATGGATTGCAATGCTCTAGCCTATGAAGTTCTAACCGAGGCTCGGCTATTGCTGTTATTCTTCTGCCGTGATCAGAGCTTTAATAGCCCAATAACCCCCATCCCTACACTGTCCTCTACAGATAACGGGGAAGATCAAAAGCATTCTTGCTTCGCCCCTTTAAGCCAGTCCTTATAAGGACTGTGAAGGTGGTGAGAATTTTTGGAAAAGATGGATGGATGAAACCCTGGGAAGGTAATGGATGGCAATGCTGTGGTCAATGAAGTTCTAACTAAGGCTATTGCTGTTACTCTCCTGCCATGATCAGAGCTTTAATAGCTCAATAACACCTTATCCCTACACTGTCCTCTACAGATAAAGGGGAGGATGAAAAGCATTCTTACTTCGCCCCATTACGACAGTCCTTATAAGGACTGTGAAGGTTTATTTTTAAAATGCTCATATTTTTTATCAATGTTTTCTGAGCGAGAATATTCTTGTGAGTTTATCATTCCATGAACACAGATGAGTGACAGACACTCATTTACTTAATTATGTGCACGTGTGGGATTAAAGGACTTTTCAATAATGTGTGTGATTAGGAAATCAGAATGTTACAATAGAAGTATTATTTTCTATGACTTGGAAGAAAAGTCAGAGAAAAAAAGTATTCCACAGAGGAAGTACGCATTGGATACGAGTACTTCCTCGTATTCAACGAGTTCTATTTTATTTTATTTTATTATTATTATTAATTATTAATGTTTATTATTCACATCACGTATACAAATTATACATATTATACTATTCAACTTGTATAATTATGACAATATTTCACAATACAATTCAATGTACAGTACAATGTTACAAAATAAAATTCAAGTATTACTATCATATTCTGTTGGTACTAACACTTATTTTGGCTATTATTTTATTATGGTTCATAAAAACTTTTCTCATATATGCAAGTAGAATATAATATATTTCGAATGGTTTCATAGTTATGATAAGTAACTGGTTTAGAGTAATGTAAGTTAGTTAATGCAAATATGCGTAACAAAGGACCGTAGCCATACTGGTTACTAGAAAAGTAATTAACTTAAAACAGACACTGAGAGTCCGGGGACCGCATCTAAGAGGGATCCCTTACCAGTTATAATAATGTATATGTTGATATTTTAATTCCTAATTGAATGAACCAATTTGTAAATCAATACCTTAATTAGTAATGATATATGAGTTATAATGATCTCTTATACTATACGTTTAAAATACGTTTAAAAAAGTTTCTCAATCTTTTTCTGAATATATATTCTGAGGTTATAGATTTAATTTCATTCGGAAGTTTATTATAGCTGCTCGTCGCAATGTACTCGAAAGATTTATGTAAAATTTCTTTGTTAGCCTTAGGTACTTTCCAGCGTGTTTCGACCGCAGCGCAATCCATAGTCTACATAATATACCAAGAAACTTTGAGTGTTTCTTTTTACATCTAACAGACAACCATAGAGATATAGTTTCTGAAATGGTAGAATATTATGAACGATATACAGATCATGGGTTGAATGTGCGAAGTCGGTAGTAGTTATGGCTCTAATTATTCTGTTTTGTATTCTTATTAATGGAAGCAGATTGTTATAATAGTCTCCTCCCAACAGGTAATGCTATATTGCAGTGAAGAATTTATCCAGGAATATTATAAACATCTTAAGAATGCTCTATTTACAAATTTTTTAACATAATATATTCTGTTAATTATGCGCCTAAACTTATTTGTTAAGAAAGTGGTGTGGGAGTTCCACTTCAAATTGCTATCGATATGGAGGCCCAAATACTTGACGGTATTTGTTTTTTTTGATTAAGCTACATTTACAATTTAGAGTATTACTACATTTCCTTTCATGCCATTTTATAGTTATACTGTGATCTAATTTGTCTGTTAATGTAAAGTACATATATCTCGTTTTGTCGGTATTAATGTTAAATCCGTTGTTGCTAAACCATATGCTTAGTTTTAACATATCGCTATTAATCTGATTTTTTAGATTTTCAAGGGTTGTTTCGGTGTATACTAAAGCCGTATCGTCAGCAAAGGATATCATTTTGCCAAAAAGTTTGTATTTACATAGATCATTAACATGCATGAATAGGATGGGTCCTAGTACCGACCCTTGTGGGACTCCGTATTTTATTATGTTCGTTGTGCTTTTAAATATATCATAGCTGGTATATTGTTTTCTATTATTCAGATAGGATCTGAATAATGCCGTATTTTGACATTTTTAATAGCAATAGATCATGATGAACACAGTCGAACTTTAGATATATCAAGAAAAACAGTTGCCGTGTGCATTCCTTTATTTATTCCACTATAGACCTTTTTATGAAACTCGAGTAGCGCTTTTTTAGTATTGCTTCCGGATCTGAACCCATATTGATTAGTAGCATAAAAGGATATTGTATTTAAGTAGCTATTTAAGCGTTTTTTTTTATCAGAATTTCAATAACCTTTGAGATTGTGGATAGTATAGATATTGGTCTGTAATTTTTGATTTCATTTCTATTTCCTCCTTTAAATAACGGTACAACTGGGGCAATGACATCAATGGTATTTGTAAAGAATTGTAATTTATGCCTAATGATAATGTTTAACTTTTTAACATTTATGATGTCACATCCCACTTTTTCCCCTTTTTTTAATCCGATTACTACACTCTTCACTTCTTCTTCGTTTACTGCATGTAGATACATAGAATTCTTAATCCACGGAAGGTGACTGACATACTTTGCCCTTTCTGCAGGGTCGAAAACACAACTGACATAATTGGTAAAGTGGTTGTTCATTTTGTTAAGTATATCAGTGATGTCATTGCCCTCTGGAAATTCTCGCGTTTTCTGTTTTGTGTTACCTCAGATTTTTTTACTGTTTTTCTTCACTGAAGTTTCCCGTCTATTTTATTTCTTATTCTGTTTTGTATTATGCTGAGATGCATTTTTAAACATGTTACAAGAAGTTTATTATGACACAATGATAACAATGTGTAGCATTAGCTTTCTTTAGTATAGGGATTATTACACTTTGAAGTCGCTTTTTCTTTTCAGACAATAATAACCTACACAATTGCAGATGAATTTCATCTCGTGGGTTGAGACCACTAACTTACTTATTGGAGACCTGAAGTAGGTTGTTCTGAAGTTCCGTGGTTGGCCATTGGAGTGCGGTGGTGGTTATGTTAACTAAAGTTTCGAATTATTAATCCTTGCTGTTAATACCAGACCCACGGTACTAATAGCAAGTGAAGTTTAATCTGTGAGATTCACATTAAAACTCATTCGAACATTCATAGCCACGAACTGTATGTAGTTGACGGATACTCATTTAGTATTATACACGTGCATCGGATATAAGTAGCAAACGATGCACTCGTTCTGTTTGTTACTTATATTTTAGTTGTGTATCTTCCGATTTACAAGCAAATCTTTTTTCTACATAGAAAACTTTTTTCTACACTTTTAGATTTTAGAATAAAATCTAAAAGTAGAAATATGATGTTTTGAATGAAATAGGCCATTTATTATGTCTATTAATCGGGGGGGAAGAGCCTGCCACCTCCGTATGGGATCAACTTATTGTTATCATTATTATTTACTGACCTATAGAGGATCGACATTTTTTGTAAGAAAATCATATTATTTCTACAGGAGTTAAAAATGCTAAATGCAGCTTTTAATAACATATTTTAATTAATCTCAAAATATTCCGTACTTTTTTCTGTAGATTCATCGGTTTTCTTTTGGATGCATCCCTTTCTTTCAGAATTTTGATTAAAATCCTTGACAGAGAGGCGTGCTTCAATGATATTTGAACCCACAGCCAGTTGTTATTATCATTCAGAATGCCAAAGAAGTTGTTGACTTATCTCTAGCTAAGTAGTTTATTATTTACTGTTTAAACTAACCAATGTATGCTGGAACGTTGGCTAAAACATCAGATATTGGTTTGTACCGATTAAAATAATCTAAAAACCAAACTCAAGAAGTGCAATTTTTCACTTCAAATGTTTATTCATTTCAGATGAATACTGCAAAGCATCAGATCGATATAAATGTGACAATGGAAGATGCATTTCGAGGGAGGTCGTGTGTGATGGTCACAACAACTGCGGCGACCTGTCGGATGAATATTGTACGAGTAAAAAGCCTCGTAAGTATCCTGTTTTAATGCAAATCATCATCATTTGCATTAAATTCCTCATATGTGCTCTCTCAAATTATTCCTCTCTTATTCCATATAAATTTATTCGCTTGACTTGAAATCCTACCATACCACCTGTCTAATTCTATTGATTCTATTTCCGTATTTAATTTATCATCTTCACGAAAAGTTGGGCTTGAATAGTTGAAACGCTTTTCTTGTTCTATAGGATCTCCATTCAGAATGTAGTTGATGCGTTCACTGTTCCTACCTATTTTCTTAGTCTTCGTCTTTCTATTTATATTCTTCTTACCAAGCTTATTACAGCAGTTATTCAGTTTTGTTTAAGGAATCAGTTCTCCAGATTTTTGTTTGATTTATTTAAAAGTATAACATTATCTGCATAAAGTAAGGAGCTAAGTTTAGTATTTCCAATTTTGATATACTACTTTCCTACATAATGTGATCCATATAGATGATGAATAAGAGTGCAGATAATAGGCACCTTTGATTCGTATTTAACATCAAATTTAACATCAAACCATCTTTTTGTAACTGCTCCAGTTCTAACTGCTGATTTACAACTAAATATAGATTGTGTATTGCTCGATATAATAACCCGTTTACAATATCAGGGGCGACTCGTGCACAGGCACTGCGGAACTGCAGCACCCCCAATTTTTCTCGATATATAAATATATTTATTAATTTATTTAGATTTGCTTGTAATATTTAATTTTATCGTCAACATTCCTATACAATTCTCTTATTTTGTATAAAAAATAATAAAAATCCATCTCCATCTTGTAGCACTTAGGAGGGCGAAGGACGCTAGCAGCACTGTGGTGAACACAGTGTCATATTTAAACTAAACATATTTGGTCGTTTATATAATTCAAATACAAACTTATTTATTAATTACTGACCATTTACGAAAAACAAAACTACACTAGCGCCTACCAGTTTCGCCAGCAAACTGTCTGGCTTTTTCAAGGCGTTTATGGGGACATGAAAACTGGTAAATGCAAATTGAAAGGAACATAAAAAAACGTTGTAAACCAACTTGTAGCTAAGGTTACACGTTCGCGTGACAGAGAGGACTTATTGTTCTTATTCATTATCACGCATGCGTGTTTGTTGTAAACGTGTAATGTGATTACCGGCTAGCTGTAGTTCACATTGATTTAGATAGAAGATCAGGTTTTTCCACGAACTGTTTAGGATTGCACCCTGCTTTCTGTTGAGGTTTCCACCAGTTATTAACACTATTGCGGCTTCCTTGAATAAACGATGTCTGCAGTCGTCATCCATATATGACATGGAGCTGTTTTGCCACTCTATCGTGTGGTTAGACGTACAGAAATGATGTGCTAAGCCGAAAGAGATACTTCTGTTGTGGTTTACATCACCAGCATGTTCTTTTTGTGTGATTTCTAAACTCCGTGAAGTTTGTCCGATGTAGGCAAGGCCACAGGAGCAAGGAATGTAATATACTCCTGGATATTTGTAGAAAGGCACCATACTGAACTCTCACTAATAGCCAACACATTATCACAAAATGGATATCCTTAAAACATCGTCAAAAATATCTATACGGTGACAACCCCAGACAAGAAGAATCACGCTCCCAGCACATTTCTACTGTAGTGATCCCTTTCATCAAGTCCATTCCTTATCAAATAGCCAGAATAATAAGAGTGTACAATATCAGAGTGGTCTTCAAACCAACCACCAGCATCAGACAAGTTTTAGGATCCCCAAAAGATAAGGTGCCTTTCTACAAATATCCAGGAGTATATTACATTCCTTGCTCCTGTGGTCTTGCCTACATCGGACAAACTTCACGGAGTTTAGAAATCAGACAAAAAAGAACATGTTAGTGATGTAAACCACAACAGAAGTATCCCTTCCGGCTTAGCACATCGTTTCTGTACATCTAACCACACGACAGAGTGGCAAAACAGCTCCATGCCATATATATGGATGACGACTGCAGACATCCTTTATTCAAGCAAGCCACAATAGTATTAATAACCAGTGGAAATCTCAACAGAAATCAGGGTGCAATCCTAAACAGTTCGTGGAAAAACTTGATCCTCTCTCTAAATCAATGTGAACTACAGCTAGCCGGTAATCACATTACACGTTTACAACAAACACGCATGCGTGATAATGAATAAGAACAATAAGTCCTCTCTGTCACGCGAACGTGTAACCTTAGCTACTAGTTGGTTTACAACGTTTTTATGTTCCTTTCAATTTGCATTTACCAGTTTTCATGTCCCCATAAACGCCTTGAAAAAGCCAGACAGTTTGCTGGCGAAACTGGTAGGCGCTAGTGTAGTTTTGTTTTTCGTAAATGGTCAGTAATTAATAAATAAGTTTGTATTTGAATTATATAAACGACCAAATATGTTTAGTTTAAATATGACACTGTGTTCATCACAGTGCTGCTAGCGTCCTTCGCCCTCCTAGGTGCGATTTTAGTGGCATTTATTTAATTTTAAAGAAAGTGATCGTCGTTTTGAACTCTGCCATTACTAAGCGATATACCGCATATGTGAATAACACCGTAATTATTGATCGTCTCGTTTGAATGTAATAATTAATCGGATGTTTTAATTAGCCTATACTTACCTCTTTCTGAAACATAACTACTTGTTTTCTTTGTATTTCTCAGTATCGGCAGTGGAAGGTGCAGTAATTTCAGCTGGCGTCATAGCTGTGGTGATGATCATCATTGCCCTAGGTGTGGTTATTTATAAAAAAAATACATGCAGTTCCTCTTCAAACAATTGTAGGGATGAAAATTTGGACACTGCCCTATAAAATGTATTAACATTCTGTTGCCATTTGATAGAGAGCAGTGACACTTTCAAAATATTCGAAATTTTCTTCAATATCAAAGAAACTTGAGTTTAAATGTGTTCGTATGGCAGACAATCCTACGCATGTGTATATATTTGCATAAATGTGAATCTCACTATCGATAGAACGATATTACTTCAATATTATAAAGTCATTTATCATACTGTACTAACGTGGCATAGTTTATTTACCCTTATGTGAATGGGACTGTGTTTTAAAAAAGTAGATAAATATATATATATATATCTTGTAGACAATCTTACTTGTTAATATGATCATGCATAAAATTGTTTGAGTGTCTTACTTCTAGATAATTAATATTTGCTTTGAATTTTAGACACTGGTAGCTGATTGTTCTTTTTCTCTTCACTTTTGTGCCTCACCAGTTATTGAGTTCATGGCTACAAACAATTTGTAACCTGACATTTACGAGAGTACCGTAAACACATGTGGCTATCTCTTCGTTCCTAACCTAACCTAACTGGTATTATTCTTTGTAAGTTATACCATCGTTTTTTAAGTTTCCAGGCTGAAAACTGGATTATTGTAAAAACTACTGCCCTCGCCTTAGCTTACATAACTCAGGAATTGGCTGAAAAAAAAATACCTTTAAAAATTCCTAATAAAAGTCAGCGATTATAAAAGCTCCCAGAATGAACTTTCTTCTGGCAATCTAGAGGTATGCTTGATGACTAGTCATGTTGTATACCATAATATTATTAGGAGCCTTTAAATACTTATTATTGAATTATTTTTATGCTTATTAAAGTATTTTTCACAAAATTTTAATATGTTAACATTTTTAAAACATTATTTTATATTATATAATAACATTAATAAACACATTGAAAATTCATCGGCTCCTTTTTATTAGAAATTGGAAAGCTAAACTTGCATGGAAATGCGGGTCGAGTTAAAGGTTATTTACACTTTAGCGAATCGATGGTTCTAAATAGACGATATGAAAACATATGAGAACACTAACCCATGTTAAGTCAACTATTTACGTTTAATTGTGTTATTGAAAAATATAGATTATCTACAGATGACATGAGAGTCATTAAAATCCTGAAATACAACGATTAACAGTAGGATGAGTCGAATAATAAAAGTCGAGTTTATGTTTCGTAAGTCTTAGTGAAAATACAAGCATTATTGTCTGTTTAGCTAAAATTTATTCGATTTTAAACATATAAAATTTTAACATTTATTATTTTTAAAAAATAATTGTACATTTAATAAAAAACTTAAAAAGTGATTTAAATAAAATTTGAGTCTCCGGGGAGGGTGTTCTCCGGCACGGCCCGCTGAGGGGCTTTGTCGGTGAATGATTTTCTTCGGAATTTGAGCGGTTCTGCTCGGTGGTGGGGGAGCCCGTCACTGAGTGGAACCAACGCTGAGATATGTACGGTCTTTCGCCCACTATGGAGTGGCCTAGAGATCGTCCGAATTTTTTTGAGTTCACCTTTACTTAAACAGTCGGTGATTAATACCCTTGGAGGGTAATGGATGGCAATGCTGTAGCCAATGAAGTCCTAACTGATGCTCGGCTATTGCTGTTACCCTCCTGCCATGATCAGAGCTTTAATAGCTCAATAACACCTTTATCCTTACACTGTCCTCTACAGATAACGGGAAAGATGAAAAGCATTCTTGCTTTGCCCCTTTAATGCCAGTCCTTATAAGGACTTCATACTTCAGAAGTGTTTGTTTGGAGATGGAAAAAGTCCTTTTTAGAGCTTCCAGGGTAACGAATGGCAATGCTGTAGCCAATGAAGTTTTAACTGAGGCTCTTCTATTGCCGTTACCCAGCCATGACTAGAGCTTTTTAGCTCAATAACACTCCATCCACACAGATTTTCTTCATTCAGATGACGGGATAAAGAGTCAAGGACTCAGTCCATCGCCCAGTTCTTATAAGAACTTCAGACTCACTTCGCAAAGTTGTGTGGAGGTATAACGAAGTAAGCTGTAATTTTCCTTTTTTTATTTTTGTAAAAGCACTGAAAGTATTTCGTGTTATTCCTTCTATTTATCGCTCTGATAAAATCAGCACTAAAGTTTAAAGATCAACTTGCATGAGGTTCAAAATAAATTATCTTCTTAATGGTCAACACGCTTCCTGTTTTAAAAATATCGAGGCCTCTTCACCCATACCACTATAACCACAATGACGATGACAAGTAGGACGAAGAGTCCCACAATGAGTCCAGTAAGAGAGGATACAGATATTCCTGTAAATAAAGAGATCCATCAGAAACTCTCTCTCTATATATATTATTTATGATGAAATACTGATTTCAGAAACGCAATGCGAATCTTAAAAGAAATACTTACTGCATTGGTTACCACTCACATCAAATTCATCAGAAAAGTCAGCGCAGTTAATGTTCCCATCACAGTAAAGTTTATTCCAGATACAACGTCCATCCCGACATTTGAATTTCTCTTTTATTTCGCACTTTGGGTCTACATAATGAAATAGAATTATTCAATACTTTTAAAGGCTACAGTATTTAGTGTTCCTGTAATACTTAATCTATATTTCGTTTATATTTATTAAAAAATTTTTTTTTGTTTTAAAAAAAACTTACCATATGGGTTAGCAATAAGCTCGATATCTGTATTATACGTGCGTTTAGTTAATTTGTAAGTAAATACAAATCCTTTATTATCTTGGTATACGACCCCTTTCTTGGAATGATAATTACAAGTAGTATAAGAGTATCCTTGAATTTCAATAATCTGAAAATAAAATGAAAGTTTGTTTAATAGTGTGATGTACTTGGGAACACAAAATTTAAATACTATCGGGAATTTCGATTCCCTTTATAATTAATGGAAGAACGTTAACCTAATAATTTCTTTATACTTTCCATCCTTGGATGTTATTCGATAAAAGTGCTTGAATCTGTGAATTTTAGAGATTATGAATATACCTTATTTTCTTGCTGAGACTATTGATCGATAGAATCATTTTATGGAGCGATCATGTTAATTAAGTCTTTCTTCACGGTGATCAGCATTCATAATTATGAATTTAGGGACACAAAACACACGTGTTGAAAAGATTATTTTACTGATTAATAATAAAATAATAACTTGACGTTTCGACCCCTGTATTGAGGTCATCATCAGAAGGATACATGTGTATAAGAACCAAGCTACATGTTGTTGCACTCTATACAGGTAAATTACATCTACGTTGTTAACTAATCTTTTTTCTTAGCCTGCCCTCTAGTGATAAAAAAATTATCAATAAAAACTACAATAAACTGTGCTCAAGTCCTCACGTCCTAGGATTCTTCTGGAATTATACACTTTATATTGTTATACTACGATTATCTTCTGGATTTGTACAGATTGCTATTGAATGTTCAGGGAAAAAAAAAACCACTTCACCAAGTCTTCTTGTATTGAGATTTTTCTTCGTGGTTGCTATGAAAGTTGCAGATGGGTCCTCCACATTCTTGGAATGGTTAGACCATCATTTTTATTCAGATTCGGATCATGTTTGAGCATTTCACATGCTTCCTTGAATTTCCACTCGAACCAGGTTTTGGTGCTGTGTAGGGACTTAGTACCTTTCCAGTCAATTCTGTGGTATGTTTGGAGTGCGTGTTCAGAAAGGCTGGTTTTTCCAAAATGCAGGTATTTAATGTGTCGTTTGTGTTCATCTTTTCTGATTGGGATGGTTCGCCCTGTTTCCTCTATGCATGGTATGTTACATGTGCAATCTATTTTGTAATCCCCTGGGTGGGCTAGGTGTGGCAGGGGATCCTTGGAAGAACTGAGTAGGTGTCTTAATTTTGTCGGGGTTTAAAGGTGGTTTTGATGTTATATTTGTGTAGTGTTCTGTCTATTTTTTCAGAAATGCCTCTAACATATAGTATAGCAATAGCATTCTTCAAATCTTTTTTTGTTATTAGTGGTATATTTGTGGAGGATCTTGTGAATGGTTTTTATACTGTATTCTTTATACTGTTTTTATACTGTATATTTTTATACATAAAAAATACACAACAATTCATAAGCAAAATTAAAAACTTTACACTCAACGACAACATCTATTAGTCAGCTTTGACATAACTTCCCTTTTCACCAATGTCCCAATCAATGATACTATCTTACTCTTACAGAACATATTTCAAGACGACATCACGGCCCTCTTTGCCCACGTACTCCGCTCAGGATATTTCGTGTGGCAAAATAATTTTTACCTTCAAAAAGAGAGTACAGCCATGGGCTCACCACTCCCCCCCCCCCCAATAGCGAACTTTTATATGGAAGACTTTGAGCAACGAGCTCTAGAATCGGCGTGCCTAAAGTCCAAAATGTGGCTCATATACGTCGACGATATTTTCGCCATTTGGCCCCACGGCCGCGAAGTACTAGATACATTCCTTAGCCACCTGAACAAACAACATAAACGCATCCAATTCACCATTGAAATAGAAAAAAACAACTCTCTTCCGTTCCTAGACACACTTGTCACACGTCTTTCTTCAGGCTGTCTCTCCTTCTCAGTTTACAGCAAACCTACACACACAGGCCAGTACATACACAAAACTTCTTATCACCACCCAACACAAAAACTAGGGGTCATTAGCACCCTTAAACACAGAGCTCAAACCATTTGTTCAAATGAACAAGCTCTTAACCATGAATATGAGACCATCAAACACCTTCATAAAAAATGGATACAGTATAAAAACCATTCACAAGATCCTCCACAAAGATACCACTAATAACAAAAAGTATTTCAAGGATGCTATTGCTATACCATATGTTAGAGACATTTCTGAAAAAATACACAGAACACTACACAAATACAACATCAAAACCACCTTTAAACCCCCGACAAAATTAAGACACCTACTCAGTTCTTCTAAAGATCCTCTTCCACACCTAGCTCACCCAACCCAGGAGTATACAAAATGCAATGCACATGCAACATACCATACATAGGGGAAACAGCGCGTACTATCCCACTCAGACAAGACGAACACAAACGACACATTAAATACCTCCATTTTGGTAAAACCGGCCTTTCTGAACACGCACTCCAAACATACCACAGAATTGATTGGAAAGGTACCAAGTCCCTACACCGCAGAGTGTTAAATTTTCCAAAAATATGTTTATTGATTTATTTAGAATAAAATTTTGAAAATGAAAAAATAAGCGTTTATAGAGTGAGCGATATTGTCTTCTCGTGCTTTCTGTCATTTGTTATTTGAAAAAAAAATCAACAATGAAAGAAAGAAAAGCTTGACGTATGTATGTCAAGCGATTTCCATGATAAAAGTCGTAAAACTACACTACAGTGCGACCACAGAAGCGAGAGCTGTCGCTGGCAGATTGCCAAGAAGAGTCAGTTCGTGTTGAAGGGAAGAAAGGAATAAGGCGATGTACGAATTCGTCATCAATACGCGAAATCACGCACTTTATACGTAAAATTTTCCAACTGTCGTACAGGCAAAATAGTTACCACTTTAAAAACTAGAAGTTTCATAAAAGAAAAGCTAATTTTCCGATGCATAAACATTCATCCCACGTTCGACCACAGATGCGAGACCCCTCGACATCTGTGGTCGAACGCCCAGAAAATTTTAATGGTTACTTTCACCTAAGGAGTAGTTTATTGATATAAAAGTATGAAGAGTTACTCACTGAGAAGTCAAATATACATTTATCGAATCGAAGATTAGTTTTCTTCACGGACACGATCATCCCATAACCTTGAGGAGCAGCAAAAACAATACGGCAAATTCTATCACCCGAGTATCCCTTTGTGCGTCGAGATTTGATGATTGCAGTTGAATTGATTTCCGTAAATACAAAGCTGTACGAATCGGTCTTCCCCAAAGCATCCTTACATCTATCCTCCAAATATACTGTAAAAAAGTAAACAAACTAATGCAAGAAAAGTAACTGGAAGATTTTCAGCAACAGATCTTCTTTTACTAACCAAATTCCAAAGAATCAGATATATATAAATAAGATAACTGCAGAGAATAAAATCCATTTATGAAGAACTTCAGATGACAGGGTTAATAAGGAATATAAGGAAGTTTTTGCGGTGTGGAGAGAATAGATTCAAGTTGCACATAATGTATCTAGCATTAAATAAATACACAACTTAATTTACTAATGTATGTACTGAAATGAATATGAAACTAGGCCTTTTAAATTAGATTTACAGTTTAGGTTACTAGAAGGATTATAAAATTACGATTTGTTTGGTTTAAATGCACAGTGAGGAGACGATAATGAATAAAGGTAATTATAGAGGTAATTAGTCACTAAATATCGTTCTTTTGGAGAGCAACAATCTCATCATAGTACCAGAGACCACTATAAAGATGAACCTTAACTATAGCGAAATGAGAATTTCATTAGTCCAAGTTCTTTTTTTTAATTAACAAACGATATGATGATAAGACCTATATTTTTAATTATCTATAAATGTATAAACACCAAGAATTATGATGTATTTTTTTAAAATCATTCTATTTCTATTATTTTAATTTTATTTTCTCAAAATACCTGACAAAACTCAGCTGCTACTTAATATAATTTTTATTTATAAATTTAATTACATAATTTGCATTATTATCTATTTTTTGTAATTTTAAAAATAAAACATTAATTATATGAAAAAATACGAAATAAAACATCAATTATATGACAAAAAACAAATTTTAATTTCATTGTCCTTTCGTTCACTCTATACTACTCGCCTGAAGAAACCATTTCTAGGAGTACACCTCATAGCTTATCCTTATAAGGACTGGCTTAAAGGAGCGAAGCAAAAATGCTTTTCATCTTCCCCGTTATCTGTAGAGGACAGTGTAGGGATAAGGTGTTATTGAGCTATTAAAGCTCTGATCGTGGCAGGAGGGTAACAGCAATAGCCGAGCCTCAGTTAGAGTTTCATTGGCTACAGCATTGCCATTCATTACCTTCCAAGGGGATTAATCACCGCATATAGTCCTTATAATGACTGGCTTAAAGGGGCGAAGCAAGAATGCTTTTCATCTTCCCCGTTATCTGTAGAGGACAGTGTAGGGATAAGGTGTTATTGAGCTATTAAATCTGTGATCATGGCAGGAGGGTAACAGCAATAGCCGAGCCTCGGTTAGGACTTCATTGGCTACAGCATTGCCATCCATTACCCTCCAAGGGTATTAATCACCACATCTCACGGTCGATTAACTCTGTCACCCCTCACCCGCATATATATATATATATATATATAGCTATGAGCAGAGAATAACAATTAATTCTGTTTTATACAAATATATAAATAATGTGTAAATATTTTTACAATTTTATTAATATTTATTTATATTATTATTAAAATATTAAGAATTATTTTTATAATGTATAGTGTTTTATTTACTTCATTTTAAATTTATTTTTAATTTAATTTATTTATATTTTATTTTATCTCGGATATTGATCAAATATTTACTTTTAAATTTTCAAAATTTGGCTTCAGAAATGATTAAGATATTTAATTATTCAATCAACTATCGGTATCTATCACCTCCTTTACTTATGACTTTGCAAAATATAACAGTCCCGAGAAAAAATAAACTATAAGAAATGTCAGGCCTGTCAATGACTATTAACTGTAGGCCTATATAATATTAACCTCATGCAGAAAATAAATGCTAAAAGCATAAACACTACTTACTTGTATTGTAATTTTCACACCAACAATACTTAAATATGGTTGAAATTAAAACCACAAAGATGGTACCGGAAATGACGTACGATGCCATAATCCTATCCAATGCAAAGAAAATATTGCAAAAACACAAACCTTATTGCAACGATGCGACTACAATACCATACTTAGTGAACGTTAGTTCACCTAATGACCTTCTAATAATGTTCTTTGTACTGTTATTGGCAGATAAGAGATAATGAGAGGAGCAAATAACATTTGTCAATATGTGAAATATGGTCCTCGTGAAGATACAAAAACGCGAAATGAATTGTTACGTCATCACTAAAACGAACATGAGATATAGATCTGCTCTAAGCAATAATTGAAACATTTTTGTTAGGAAGTTGTTTTTAACATTATAATAATTAAAATTTAATATTATTAATATGCATTTTTTCTATTAAATTATTTTATATGATTGAGATCAGTTCTACACTCGAGTTATTTATGCATGTCGTGCAGGAAGCGATCAACTGAGTAAATAGATTTTGGTTATAGACAGTAACCAATAAACAAGATTTATTGGTTACTATCGTCGGCTGTAGATTAGTGCAGTCTGTAAACGGCATTAAGGATTAGCAGTTGTGTTCTTGCGCTGTAGGAAATAGCACAGACTAAGAAACTGGCTAAGATGATTTTAATTGTTTGGTGTAAGGGTATTCCCTAGTTTATTAGGGACCATAAGATGGCAAGGCAAAGTGTGTTTGATCTCTAATATAGATTATGAACTCTAGGTTTATCCAATAAGGATATTAATCTGTCTTGAGTGAGACTACCATAAAACATCTCTTTTTTTTTTTTATCATCGGTATATTTTAAGCAGTCATAGTTCCCCCCCCCCCCACGCTGGAGTTGAATGGGTTAAAGCTAGATTCCCAGCTTTACCAGTGTTGAGTATAACAGAGTTTTCAAAAAATGTATGTACACTGCATACCAACAATTAATTAAATGGCTTTTGTTTAAACATTAAAATTATAATCCCGTGTTATAATGTAGCCATAAGAATATATAAACAAATTAAAAAAAAAAACGTTAAAGACAATAATAAAAAGGACCGTATCGTAATGGTGTTCTTCAAGTAACTAACATCACTGATTAACTCAATAATTATATCTAGAGTTTTTTTTTAGATTAATGCGTGCTGTAGATAGTTTATTTATTATTATTATTTCAACATTTAATCATATGCCTAATTTTGCCACTAAAATGGTTCTATTTAAAGCAAAAACTTAAAGGAATCAATATTTTTTTTGAAGAGATTCTAAATAATAAATTTTAATAAAATATATTCCATCCCGAATCTTCAAATATATACATGTGTTCGGACAGCATGAATCTAACAAGTGTTTACCCATCTTTACAAAATGAACCCCGAAATGCTAAAGAACAAGACAGAAGCAAAAGAGTCTGAAAAAAAAGTTTTATTCCACATAACAAACTATTAAAAGAAACAATAATAAATACCAGCATTGTTTTATAGCCAAGTTTTCGTGAACTCTTGGATCACCTACGCAACTTTTGTGGATTTCCAAGGCAACCATTGTTTTAATACGTGACTGTAAAACAATAATGTATAATAAAAAAAAGCACGAATACCATTTTAAAGAATATTATTTATACTTTTTATAATAAATGATCAAATCTAAGTTCAACTGGTGTATCAAAGCATTCGAGTTGAACAATGGCAATGAATAATCGATTGTTTTAAAAGAATGGAGACTATTATTGAGTGAACACAATTGCTCAAGAAATATTTTATTAGTAATCTCTGTATACAATAACAAAAAGTGATAAATAAATGAATATGATTGTTAAATTTGAAATGATTTTAAACCGGCCGCTTCTTCAATTAATACTTTGCATCAACAAGAACAAAAAAAAAAAAAAAAAAAAAAGGAGCTGCCCTGTACTTATCGACATTTCTCCATCAAGTATACTATTATAATCGCACCCACAATGAGTATTACGCCAGCGACTCCAACAGCAATTCCTATAATTGAGGATAACGTCATTCCTATTTAAGTAAAAAGCGAGAGGGAATTAGAAAGAAAAAAAAAACAAAGTTTAGCAGAGTTTAACATTGCAAAGTATCAAACACACAAATATTAAATCTCTGTCGTTAGTTAAAATTTAAAATAAATCAAATAGTTTTAAACTTGACATGGAATTTTAGACATATCTAACTATAAAAGGAGTATCAGAAGAATATTTCTTACGACATAGATAACGATCTTTATTAAATTCGTCAGAGAAATCCATGCAGTTGATATGGTCATCACATTTACGTTCACTCCAGATACAGTTTCCATCGAGACATTTAAACTGATCATTCCTTGTACACTTCGGATCTGGATAATGAAATCAAACAGAATAATCTATTAAAACGTTTCAGTTGTATGCTATGCGGAATCATGTTGTTTCAAAAGTCATCTAAATCTCAAAAACAACTCTCGAGGTAAACTTTGCCAAATACATAAAAGTGCACGTAAAAATCTTTTACCTGCAGCAATTGACATTAATGGCTTTAGGGGTGAAGCAAGATACTTTTCATAATCCCCGCTATCTGTTGTGGCTACAGTGAGGGTAAAATTTATGAGCAGTTTGCTCGCCCTGAATGGACATGGAGATTATGCATCGCTACGGGAAGTTAAATGGCTTTTTGGGCTTTTATATTTGAATATGTCCGTTGCCTTGTCTTTAGGAAGAACTTAGAGGCTAAAGATTGTAGGAAAGAGAAGAGATAAGGAATATTTGTATCTCGATGAAGTTGATTGTTTCTGATGAACCACGGGGGTGTTTAGAATCATTCGCAGGCACTTGTTTTGTACGTGTTGAAGTTTGAGAATATTAGTAATGAGGTACGGCTCCAGGCTGGAGAAGCATAAGCGACCATGGGACGAATCGTCAGCGGGTATAAGAGCCATTAAATTCTGATGTTTAGCTTGCTGTTCCTGTTAATTAGGGGGTAGATCTGGGGCGATGGCTTTAGATGCCTTTGCACACGTAGTCTTGATGTGTTGGTTAAAAGTTAATTTTTTGTCGAGCGCGACACAAATGTGTTTCTGTCTGTCAGGGAATTTTGGTATTGAATAGTAAGACGTCTCGTGCAGGAGATATCGATCTTTTCGTGAAGAGAATGGCTTAACTCTTTTGAGGATTTACTTGTAGTTCCATTCGGAGAACTATTTCTCTAACTTTAGAAGGTTTTCTTGAAGCTTTTTAGTAATGAGGTGTGGCCGGAGAGATCTGGCTAATAATGTTCTATCATCCGCGTATAGGAATGTGAAAAAAGAAATTCTAAAAATCGAATTCTTACCTGCAAAATTTTTTCTAATTATCCATAAAAGATCACTTTAACATAAAATATATTTGGTGTATAGGAAAAAATATTATTTAAATGCATTAATATTTTAAAAGTTACAAAAATATTTATTTTTCTTTCCAAAATTACAAACCTGCCAAATGTTTTATTAAGCTTTTTAAGTTTATATATTAATCTCTAGGTTCTAAATTGATAAAATACTCAACTTTAAATGCTCAGTGATAATCCCTTGATTTTAATTGATTTTTTTTTTCAAATTTCACTTTAATTAAAATCTAGAGAAAATTCTTTGAATTCAATTTAAATAAATAAGTAATTAGGACTTAATTCTCTAGAGTTGCAAACATGTATTTTGTTTTAATTGTAAAGAGAGGGAGAATTTGGCACAGGGAGAGTATTTAATTAGACATATATAATTTAATGGCAATTTAAAACAACTTTATGATTCATTTAATTTAAAGGGTATCGTTAGTGAGGCAATAAAATGTAAAAAAATAATTAAAAAGTGCAGTTATGTTTTATAGATTGCATTTGAAAAATGCAATCTATAATTTCTACACTAATCTTTTTAATTAAAACAACTACAATTGCCTTCTGGTATTATGTCAAACTCACTCAATTACTACCGTAAATAGACTAAGAGTAATAGCTCCATCTAGTGATTAAATATCGAACGTTTCCAAACCGCTTTGGTTGCCTGGTAAGCATGGTGGCTGCGGTCTCAGACTGGGTAAAAATTACCTTATTAGATTATTTAATTAAATAGGTTGTTAACTTAAATAAAAAAGGTGAGAGTAAAATTAATTAAGTTATGAAAATTACCGAGAATTTTCTCACATACTGAAGATTTCTATAAGGAATGAACTGCTTTAAGAACTATTGATTTTTCTTTGAAAATGCAAAACAATATTTTTGTGATTCCTGTTCTTAAAGATAATTTTATTATTTTTTTCTGTTTTATCTGTCTTATGATGGTGAAATGAGGTTCCTTCGAGGGGTTGGGGGGGGGGGGGCTGACAAAGGGTTCAGAAACCCTGCAATTCAGGAAACCCTCAATATTCAACCGCTGCTTCTCCGTGTTGAGAGATCACAGTTACGTTGGTACTGGCACCTGGTCAGAATGCCACAAGAGAGGCTCCCTCAGCAGGCCCTCTTTGCCAAGCCAGAGGGTGGGAGGCCACGTGGAAGGCCAAGGACTCGCTGGATAGATTATACCCAAAACCTTGGGTGGACACGTCTGGGAGTCCCACCAGAACACCTGAGCTTGGTTAGGGAGGATCGTGACCATTGGAAGTCCATCTTGCAGCTGCTTCTGCTCCCACAACCCAATTAGGAAAGGTGGTCCTTGAAGATGGATGGATGGATGGATCTGTCTTATAAAAGGATGGTGTGAAATTATTTTTGCATATGTCTTTCAATGTCCCTTGAATATTTCTTGATTTCCGCTACATTTCTATGTTACTAGACCTTCTTTCAAAGATTTTAGTAAGTCTTTTTTTATTTATTTTTGCAATATAATTCCCAATTGATCTAATTATCACCCTTGTTGAAATGAAAATTATCCTACATTAGAAGGATTTTTTTGAAGTTTGTAACAAAAGTGGGTTAATTTGTTCAAGTTTACTAATTATTTTTTCTTGATCAAGAATCTTAGTGTTTAATCATAAAGGTGGTTTCAACGTACTTATATTTAAGCCTACTGATGTCTATACGGTTACTGTTGAGTGATCAGTTATAGAAGTATGAGTCACTTCTGTATTGATTCCATACAGTAGCGCTATGTTTATCCAATGGATAAACTGTTAGACGAGTGCACACTGTATTCCTTGTAGCTACCAGTTCTTGTTTATTTTCCCATGAAGTTGATACCTACCCTTACTGAAGTAATTACTAAACACGTTCGAGATCCAACTCAGAACTGAATTCCTGAATCTACTTCTACCCTGAACTCGTGAACTTTATCAGTTGTTACGTCAATTAAATATTTAAACTCACTTGCTGATGTTATCTCTTCAGAACTGTTTTAAACGCCCTTTCCAAGATGTTTTAAACGCCCTTAAAAGCGGATATAATCTCCTATTGAATCTCTAAGAAACAAAATATCTTCTCTTTTATATCTAGTCAACGAATAAGGACTGCTACTCATCTCACATACTTGCTTCTAGCACTAAAGTAAGATCTACAACAGTAATTTTCTTCTTTGAAATTTTTAATTTATTCAAATTCAGTGAAATATGTTTCTTTAAGAAATATATTTTGGATATTATATGGCTTAATGACGTTATCTAACGAAATCATTATGAGTTTTTTCTTACTATGGACATTATTGCAATGGCCACGTTGTTTTCAAATGTGTTTTGGAGAACTTCTGGAACAACAGAAAATTCCTTGTTATAAATTTCTTCAGGTGTATGCCTTCTAAATTGTTAGGAGAGTTTCCTTAAAAATGTTCTAAACTAAAAAAAAGTTGATATATTATTTTTGTCAGGACACGCTACATGGTAGAAAAGCAGCAGATCCAAACTCAAGAAATAATAATAATAATAATAATAATAATTCATTCATTCATTTCGTATGGTGATTCAACGGCCGTGTGCCCCTTTTAAGGGGAGGTACCGCACCACCTCAATCCCCCCCCCCCCTATTTTTATCCCGGTTCGGGACGGGCATAGCTGACAATTCAGACCTATGACTGGAGGGATTGTCTTAAGTATTCCTGACTGCATCCGTGTGTTCACGGGGGAGGTTTGCCTATTTGCGGGATGAAAAATCCCAAATAAAACCGGGGGGGGGGGGGGAACCCTACTGTCCACGCCCAAGACCAGCTAACGTGGCTATGGCTGAGGAAGATCCTTCAGCTCCTCATCGTCGACGGGACCACTAGTCTAACCGCGCGGACATAGTAAAAATAATAATCTAATATGATGTGTTTGCATTAAGGCTTTAAGTGCATCTCTCACGGCACTATTCAGTGTGTTGAGAAATATTTTGTCTTGGGGTTCCCTGGTTTTATGATATCTTTTTTTTGCCTTATTTTTTTCCCTGATTAAGTTCATGATAGCTTCTGGTATCATGAACTGTTATCATGTTTAGTCTTAGAAGCAGTTGAATTTGAGGTGATAGATGATAAGGCTGCTTTGATTTGATGACTAAGTTTATTGACTGCAGATTCGGCTTCTTCCTTGGAATTAATATGAGGAACAGGGTGCATTTTGGATAATTTTTACCAAGGTATGAAGGTGAAGGGGACAGTCCCTTCTGATTACCCAGTTGGAGCAGAATAGGGTTGTGGTCTGAAGATAATTCGTTCAGTGATTCCAGGTTTTACTGTAATTTAACATTCTGGAGGACAACTATATCCAAGACATCGGAGGAGCCAATCGGACTGTGATGGGTTGGTACTGAGGGGCCAGCCACAGCTGCGCAAGTGGAACTTGAGTAGTTAAACTGGATTCTGCCATTTTTGTTGATAGATTCACTATTCCAGGCAGGTTGTTTTGCATTTAAGTCTCCGGCGATAATGACTGGCCCTTTAACTCCGAGGATGGCATCCAGATCTGAGGTTAGCAATGGTTTTGATAGTGGGTTGTAGGCTGCGTAGATTTTTAGGTTTCCGACGGAGTTTGTGATGACATTAATACCTGTGATTTCGAGATTAGTGGTTGTAGGGTTGGCTACAGAATGATGGTTGATGTAATTTTTGATGAGGATGGCTGTACCACCACCTCTATATTCGAGTCTGTCATTCCTATAAAGCTGGTATCCTCTGATGTTGGGGTTGTCAGCTGGTCTCAGGTACGTTTCATTAATTAATAATATATCCGGATTATATCTATCACTGAATTCTTGGATTTCTAGTATTTTATTTTGACACCATTTGCGTTCCAAGCAATAGCCTTTAGAGAATCTGGGGTGAGTTTTTTCCCTATACATCAGAGAGTGCTGATAAAATGGACTGGGTTTGCTGTAAAAACCTTTTTGTAGTGCTTAGTAATGGATTAGAGTTATTGAACTCCTGCAGCATATTTGCAAGAGAAGAGGTGATGACTGCTGTTATATTCGAATGTGGATTAGGCAGATTCTAGTCATGGACTGTCTTTTTGGAGCGGGACACGTCGGCATATGTCCTTGTTTGATGTTGAAGGTTCATCTTAGTTAATGGTGCGTGAATACCTGTTGCCCTGTTCGAATTAGTGGGGGACTAATGAGCTTGACTTTCTGGTGCTCCCGTTTTAGATAACGAGGTAGATTGACTATTTGGCTCAGTCTGCCTGTTTTTGGGGTGGTAATTACGCCCTCTATAGTTAGCAGGATGAGGGCCACTGCAGTTAGCCGGGATGGTTTTTGGCTTGGTGCAAGTATTTGTGGGGTGGATCTCGCCACATTTTAAACATCTGTACTGAGCTTTGCACAACTTCTGGGCATGGCCAAACGTTTGGCACATGTGGCACTGCCCAGAAGAAGCTCTTTTCCTCAGTGGCTCTCGCGAAAATTTAAGCCCACAGATGGACTTTAAGTTGTATATGTTTTTATAAATATTATGGATCTCCACAAGGACTAGAGGCATAGAGATCTCGTTTGATCTATACATTCTGGTGACCTTTATAGGAGGTAGATCTTGTAAGTTGAGGTCAGTAGCTATTTCATCTGGGTCAATATCTTCGGATACTCCCCCGAAGCACCACTTTAAAATTTTTGTCCGAGGTAAGTGAGAAGGAATGAAACTAAGTACCTCTGGCGTCCATTTCCTTTGTTAAATTTCTGTAGTCTGTCACCGTGGCGGGCAGAATTTTGATGTCGTGGTCTACGTTTTTGCCCTGGAATAGTTTATCTACAGGTTAGCCATGATGGTTTTTAAGGTTGTCCATCTCTGCTTTTCCCTTAGGATGATTGGGGTCACCTTTTCATTGGAAGAGGCAGAGGAGTCTGAATTGGGAGCATCTTCATCCATGCCAATATCATTTGTTGGTTCTGAGGCGAGAGTTTTGTGCTTCTTGCGTACGTGGGTCTCTCCTTGATAAGAGGGAGAGCGGAGACCACTAGATTAAGTTTTTCCTTCATTTGAGAAGTGTCTTCATTTTCATCATCGTCAATCCCGGGTAAGGAATAGAAATTTAGGAAGCCGGGCCACTCAATCTCGAATTTTTTAAGAAGCTTCTTTATGAAGCTGAATGCTAGCCCTTTATCGAAAGAGTCAATGATGATGTCAGGATCGATCATACTTGCAGGCCATTTAAGCTTGAACTTTTTTTGAAGCTTGTTTATGAAGATAAGTGCCAGCTCTTCATGAGCGAGTCTATGATAGCGTCTATATTGGACACTTTCATATTGATTGATTTGCGTATAAACGCAAGTAAATCCTGCGAGTCTAGTGGGTCTGCTAGCAATAGTTGTGTAGACTGAGATAGTCTACTAGCAAAGTTTGTGAGAAAGAGTTACTGAGTGTTGTGGGAAGATGCAGTGAAGTTGCTTGGCTCAGCTCGAATCACCTACCTTCCTAAGAGCCATACATTCCATCACTGGTCCTCATATCGGGTGGGGCTTACGCGGCTATTGACCTCATGCACGTTTCGTACAGAGGGGAAGACAGTAGGTTCGAACAGATTTACAGCCAGTGCAATGCAAGATTCACGGAATGCCTCCGTAAGTGGTGAAGTACAGCCTAAAAAAGCGCGGTGACTAGCAATAGAAAATAAACATAAACACGTCCATCAATTCCGTAATGAACACCGAAATTCAAACCCAAATTAACAACTTTAGTCCTTATAAGGACTGTCTTAAAAGGGCGAAGCAAGATTACTTTTCATAATCCCTGTTGTCTGTAGAGGACAGTGAAAGGATAAGTTGTTATTGAGCTATAAAGTTCTGATCATGGCAAGAAGGTAATAACAGCAATAGCCGAGCCTCAGTTAGAATATCATTGGCTACAGCATTGCCATCCATTACCCTCCCTGGGTACCAATTTAAGTCGCCTCTTACGACATGCATTAGCTACATTGGTGCTATTCTTATCCCGGCAACCACACGGGGAACCCAAATTAACAACCAATCCTTGAAATCAACAACCTTATCCTTATAAGGACTGGCTTAAAGGGGCGAAGCAAGAATTCTTTTCATATTCTCCGTTGTCTGTAGAGGACAGTGTAGGGATAAGGTGTTATTGAGCTAAGCTCTGATCATGGCAGGAGAGTAACAGCAATAGCCGAGCCTCAGTTAGAACTTCATTGGCTACAGCATTGCCATTCATTACCCTCCAAGGGTATTGGATGGAATGATTCAATCACCGCATCTCACGGTCGATTGATTCCTCTCCTAACCAAATTAACAACCCTTATCCTTATAAGGACTGGCTTAAAGGGGTGAAGCAAGAATGCTTTTCATCTTCCCCGTTATCTGTAGAGGACAGTGTAGGGATAAGGTGTTATTGAGCTATTAATTAAAGCTCTGATCATGGCAGGAGGGTAACAGCAATAGCAGAGCCTCAGTTAGAACTTCATTGGCTACAGCATTGCTATCCATTACACTCCAAGGGTATTGGATTGAAAATCAATCACCGCATCTCGCGGTCGATTGATTCCCAAATTAACAACCAATCCTCGATTTATTGACAATTGACATTTATTCTTTAAGGGTGAAGCAAAATGCTTTTCATATTCCCCGCTATCTGTCGTGGTTACAGTGAGGGTAAAATTTAAGAGCAGTTTGCTCGCTCTGAATGGGCATGGAAATCCTCGATTTATAATAATATACCTTTCATATACAAAAAATAAAGTGGCATTCTTATATATTTTCTTAAATATTTTTAAAAACAAATCAGATATAATATTTTTATTTATTTATTTAAATATAATATTATATTTTACAATAAAGTTAAAGTGTATTATTATATTTATCTATTTTTAAATAAAATATTTGTAAACAGAAATAACGGTTTGAGAAGTCGCTTGAATTGCTATTTTCATTGGAGAACAGTTCTTAAGTGAAAATAAAAAGAAAAAAATAATGCGAGAATGGCACTTGCAATGCTTAAATACACGGACATTTTTTATCTAATGATTTGTTCTAAATAATTAATTTTTCATTTTTAGCTAATTTTAAAATTATTTTTTATTATTATTATTTTTTGTTTTAATTTTAACATACCAAATGCGGTAGCAGTGATTTCAATGTCTGTATCGAAGTTCAGCTTAGTCACGTTGTAGGTAAATGACACGCTTTCATATTCGTAATAGACGACTCCTTTCTTCGAACTGTAGGAACAACGACTTAGAGAGTAGCTGTGAATGTTTATCATCTGCAAAAGACAACAGAAGCATTTTGGTACAGATTAAGACACAAGCGGTACAATTTTATGCTTGTATCTGCACTTCTTTCTCATCATTCCAAAAACAAAAAAGAGTAGTTAGAAAGGGAATACAAATTCAATTTATTCGTATACGTTTACCACCTAAACTTAGTGCAAAATTCCTCTATTAGGTGTAATTAGACTCTACCCGGCCTTTGCTATTTATTTCAAACAACAGCACGCCCATCAAGTACTACTCAAAGCCGGTAAAATAACACAGAGACCTTAGGAACATTATAGAATGGAATTTGTTGGTTATGTTGAACTATGGAGTTGGAATTATTCCATTGCCAACGTAGCAATTTCGTTTCTATGGCGGAACCAAAATCTATATTCATGTATACTACAGAAGCTATATGGATGGTTGCTGTGTACCACACTACCCAATAAACTGTGGGTTAGAGATTTATTTATGCACCCTGACAATGCTCCTGCTCATTCTTCTTTTTTAAATAATAAATTAGCAATAATTATTACATTATATAATAATATAGAATGCATTCAATAGTAATGGGACAACGGTAAATATACAGCAAAAGCTTGGCATAACTTGGCGAAAAGGGAAGTAAAAACTTCCAGGTGAGTACCTACTGATTTAAATGAGCCCAAGAGTTATTAATAATCACCTAGTGAGATGAGTAAAAAATTGGTGATACCATGGGTTAAAGGTTAAGTAATCTGGACATTCTACTGCGTAGACTAGACCAGACATGAAACATTTTCAAACTACTCCAGATCTCAGTAAGCACAGTGATGATCCCACAGTGCGATATTTGAATTCATCTACCATTTAAATTTAAAAAAAACAAAAAAACTTTACGAACAACGGTATGCCCACCACGCCATTCGAACCTGTTGTCTCTGAAGAGCAGACACCATAACTACACGGCTAACCAGTTTTTGGCACTAATTTGCTAAGGAGATAAGATTGCATTGATATAAGTTGAACGGACAATCTTTCGAAAAAGTTTATGAACATAAGAATTTGGCCATTTCGGACAGTGGTAGGGAATTTAAGTTCGGGAATAATATTTATAAGACAACTAATAAAGCTCATCAGAATTTAGACAAGTAAATCAAATACAAGTCTTTGTTTAGACCAATATTGAATTATGTTTACCAGTTTTTCTCGTTAAGGTTTCTAATGGATGCTAAGAAAAGCAAGGGCATTCAGAGAAGACTGACTAAATGTGTAGAGGGATTGTATTATCATAATTATGAGAATCATACTGATGAGTTAATCTAATAGGAAACTGAGAAGCGATTTGATTGAAGTTTATAAATTAATTCAGGGCATATGTAAGATAAATACCAGGAGTTTGCTATATTTTTCTGACTAGACTCAACCGGAGATCATATTTTAAAAAAAAGCGATAAAGAAAGTTCGAACAAATGTACGAATTTCATCATCATCATCATCATCATGCGTATCAATGATTTAGGCCTGGCATGGCCTGTTCCGGCCTTAGAAGTCATCATTGAATCTTTTAAGAGGACGTCCTGGCTTTCCTTTTCCTAATAGCTTGTACTTTAAGGGTTGTTTTGGTAATCTTTCTATTTTCATTCTTTGAACGTGTTCCATCCATTTATGTTTATATTTTTAAAATTTTTTCTATTACTGGTTCTTGGCTTAATTCTTTCATAATCTTCATGTAGGGTATACGTTGAAGTTTAGTTTTTCTCATAAACTTCATTTCTGCTGTTGTTAATCTTTGTTTGTCTTTTTGTTTTATTGTCCAGATTTCGCTTCCATACATTAAGACCGGTAGGGCTAATGTATTGTATACTTTTAGTCTGGTTTGTTTTTAAACTAGGTTTGGTTTAAATACAGAGTTAATTACACCTATTATTTTTAAATATTTTGCAAATTTTACGTTTATATCTTTTTCATTTTTATATGTATATATATATATATATATATATATTAGGGTTGAACTACGTTCAGGCTCAAACTTAACTGTTTGCTTACTTGGGATTAGGAGTAAAATAACCAAGTTTATAAAATTACTTGGTAACCCTAATATATATTATTCCGAAGGTAAAAAAAAAACTTATTTATATATATATATCCTAGTATAAATATGAATTAAAGTGATTCGTGGGGGTTTATGCCGTTGGCGCTCTATATAGATCTTGCCCTTGTTGTATAAGAGTATATCTACAATATATTGGTTTATAGGTATATCTACCTTCAACCGGAAACAGGTTAAGACTGCGACTAGTCGCGAGACTCCATGGAGGTGGTGTCACGCAATTTTTTTCCTTGACACTGACAACGACACAACATTTATTATGATAGACAATGAATCTTCCCAGCAAAATATTCTCTCCAACCAACAATCCACTGGTTCGAATCTAATGTAGGAGATGAATTTTAATCCCTAGTGTGTGAAGAGTCTTCCCAGCTTACTGGACTCCTGAAGAGTAGCCTGAAAAAGTTCAATGTTTGGTCTCTAGAAAATTATTCTGGAGTATATAAAAATTAATAAAAAAAAATGCCAAAAATATATGCGTTTAATAAAAAAATCCTTATCCCCCGCCCACTAGGATAATGTAGTATCCGCTTATAACTGTTTGTGGGTAGCAGTCACATAAAAAGATACAGATTATGTATATTTTTGTATGTGACACACACACACACACACACAGACTCTCATTGGAGGTATTATATACAGTACACGCATATAATTAAGACGTTATCATTCTGTGTTAAGATTCAGTATAAAATACTGGATAAATAGATTTTTAAATAAAATATATACAATGATAACCTGAACAACAACAGGTTTAATAGAAAAAAATTAATTTCGATTTTTCTATTTCACTTTAAATAGAAATTTAGTTGCCATTTTTTTCTTTGTTATAAGTCAGTTTTAATATAATTTGCAAACTATGGCTACATCTACTAAAGAGCACTTTAATAAATTTTAAAAGAGAAGAATCAAAAATAATATTATAATTCATTATGTAGTATAATCAGTGGTGAGCTATAAGGGTCTCGGGGAGGCTCGCGGGAGCCCTTTGTTAAATTTTTCTCAAATTTGCGCCCCTTGTTCTTCTTGTTTAATAATCTTGTAGAACTAGAAAATACCACCGTGGAATGTACACATGCTACAATGATTGCTGCTTTAAATTCATATGGATTTTCTGATAACTATATAAAAGATCATTTCATTGCAATTTGTTCTGATGGAGCTAGTGTAATGTTAGGAAACAAATCAAGTGTTGCAATCAAACTTCTACAAAAATTCCCAACGATGTATTTCGATTGCGCTCATCATTTACATTTAGCATTAGACGATTCGATAAAAAACATTAAAGAAATAAATCATTTTGAAATATTTAAGGATAAATTATATGCTTTTTATCATCAATCACCAAAAAATCAACGAGAATTAAATACGATTGCAAAAGACCTTGGTATCAAAATTTTAATGATCGGCGGCAGCTTGCAGTTTACGAACGGCTCTTGCTTTGTGGAGAAATTATCCAGCTTGATGCAAGCATTTTGCATCGAACGATAAATATAAGGGCTTTTTAAACCGACTTCTCAATTTGGAATTTTTAAAAGATCTAGCATTAATGATTGATATCCTACAGGAATTATCATATCTGTCAGAAGCTCTACAAAGTCGCAATATAAGTATTACAAGGGCTAAGTTAGGTCTTTTTTTTTTTTTTTTTTTTTCTCGACGATGCGAGCCCTTTGTTAAAATTTCCATAGCTCCCAGTGCGTATAATTAATTAAAAATAAGAAATAAAATCCTTTAAAATATTTTAAAAACAACTGATATACATTTCACAACCAGATAATTTAAGTACACCATTTCTTTATGAATATAATTTTTATGGAACTTTCCGAAAGAGATACTATCCATTATTGAATACCCTTGGAGGGCAATGGATGACAATGATGTAGCCAATGAAGTTCTAACTGAGGCTCGTCTGTTGCTGTTACCCCCTGGGACGCAGAGATTCGAGAGTTTGAGTTCGCTCTCTTAAGGTTTTCTTCTTAAAGGAGCAATTTGAGTCTCCAGGGAAAGTGTTTTCCGGTACGACCCGGTTAGGGGCTTTGTCGGTGAATGCCTTTTTTCGGAATATGAGTGATTCTGCTCGGTGGTGGTGGTGGGGGGGGAAGGCCATCACTGAGTGGAACCAACGCTGAGTTAGACGGTCTTTCGGCAACTCTGGAGTGGTCTAGGGATCCTCTTAAATTTTTAGAGTTGGCTTTACTTAAACATTGCCAATGAAGTTCCAACTGAGGCTCGGATATTGCTGTTACCCTCTTGCCATGATCAGAGCTTTAATAGCTCAATAACACCTTATCCCTACACTGTCCTCTACAGATAACGGGGAAGATGAAAAGCATTCTTGCTTCGCCCCTTTAAGCCAGTCCTTATAAGGATAAGGACTATGCATTATTAATATTATTGATAAGAGTAGTGTTGTCATATTTCAGTCAAAGTGTTGATAATAATACTAATGTTAGTAATAAAATATTAGATTGTACTATTTAAATGTTGCAGTAGAATCAGTCATTTTATGTAGTATAACAAAATAAAGTTATTATAAATTGCATATCAGTTTGAGAAGGAGACTGGGAGGAAGCTATTCACGCCAATTCTGATTCACTTCGACATCAGAATTATCAGTAATATGCAGCAGCAGAAACTGAATGTTCGTGTGTAAAGGGATAGAGGAAACTAGTGAGAGAGAGAATATTTAATTTAATTGCTATCTTCTAAAGTAAAACAACAATATTTCGTGATCGCATTATGATGCGCTCTCAGTTTTGGTAATCCTATTCAATGACTCAATGAATTTCTACTTTGTGTAGGATTAATAGATTTTTTTAGAGGTCTAGGAGGAGCTATACAGCTGAGGCGTAAAAAGAAAACCTTATTTCTTGTCAAAGAAATTTAACAAAACTATAGCTTTGTTAAATTTCGTAAAAATAATATCAATTAAGTAAAGGACGGAAATGAAAGAGTTGAGTAGTCCCCGGAATAAACTTCGAATTGATTATTAGTTGAAACGTTTCGTGTACTAGAGAGGTTGACTGTTAATGGATTTTTCATTAATTTTAGAAACTATTAAAGCGAGAACAGTTGGAAGATAACTTGATGGTAAACATTTATTGCATTTCTATGCAAAATGTCGGATGTTGGCTAATATCAATAACATCAAATACCCAAGTTGGATGGGAGGCTCTGAAGGGAAAGTTAAGGCGCAGTGAAATCGAAGAAATTTCAAATGGTTTAAAAGACTTTTTTTAAATACGCAACTGTTCTTCTGACCTCTTTCTAGAGCAAAATGAAACCAAAGGCATCATTGAAGTCTGCATCTTGGATTTCATTAGCTATCTTCAGGAGGAGATGTTTGCATCATAGAACTTTGAATAAGGAAACATTTATAGGGTCGATTCGAGCCGACAAGAGGAACTTTTTCTGACCTACCTTTTTTTTTAGGTCGTAAGCTAGTCGATCTCTGAAGTAGGTAGTTAAATGTTTTTTGATCTCCAAGCAGTTTGGTTTTTAACTTCATAACTTCAGAAAAAATAACCATGAAAGGAACTACAACAATATCGATTAATATTAAGAATGGGGTAATGATCCGCGCGGTTAGTCTAGTGGCTTTGCGCTTCGCAACCATATGCTTGGGGAAGGAGTGTCCCAGGTTCAATTCCCGTTGTAGACGTGAGGAATTTGAGGATCTTCCTCAGGCATAGCCAAGTTAGCCGGTCTTGGGCGCGGTCAGTAGGGTTTTTTCCGCCAGTTTATCTGGCGTTTTTCATCCCGCAAACAGGCAAACCGGCCCGTGAACATACGCCTCTACAGTCAAAAATATATCCCCCCAGCGGCAGACCAGGCGACGGGTCGGTTGGGAGTAGTACTAACAAAGAAGTCGCATCTAAAGTAACACGCGGACCCTGCATGGGAAGTGGGAATAACGCGAAGAAGAAGGATAAGAATAGGGTAATGGCTGCAGTTGTCCCCATTGTCACCGCCTTGTGTCTAATACTGCGATTAACTAAATTATCGGCGATGACATGAGACTGTTTTCAAAAGGATGTGCAGGAAGGTTATTCCCTGGATATTATAATATTTGTTTCATTTCAAACCTATTCAATTCTACTTTTCATAACATTGTTATATTCATATTTATGTATATAGCATATCCTAGTAGAAACGTGACCACCGCTAAACACCCCAATATTGCTTTCTTTATAAACAATAAACTGTTTACTTTTTATAGTCGCAATAATTGCAAAAAACATCTTATTAACTTTATAAAAAATCATAATTTTTAATAACATTAGTAAAAGACAAATCCCTAAAAATCTTTTTTTTTTTAATAAATTGCTTACGCTTCTTAACTGAGAAAATTAAATTGTACTTACTGATACATTAAATGGACAATTAATGAAAGAAGAATATTTCTTGTTGATAGAGAGTAACATCCCATAACCCTCAGGAGGGGAGAGGACAACATTGCACAATCTGTCAACTGAATAGCCATTAATCCTTCGGGGTTTGATGACTGCTGTTGAATTGCTACCATAAGACTCGAAAGTGTAGACATTGGCCGAGTCATTTTCGCCTCGTACACTTGTGCATTCATCTTCCAAATATACTGCAGAATTCAAAAGAAACAGAATAGAACGAAGATAACAAGAAAATACAAGTGTAATATTGTCAAATAAACCAATAACAATACAGTAAACCTCCCATTATGATTAAACTCAAATTAAGGCATTCACTTTGTTGTTGAAGTCTTCGCTTAATGAAACTTTTCTGTTAATGCTTTGAAATAAATTTTAAAATGATACACAGTTTAATACATATTCAAGATCTAAATACTATTTATTTATAATTATAATTTATTTATAATTATAATTTATTTATAATTATAATTTATTTATAATTATAATTTATAATTTGTTATCTATCGATACTGCCTCCTATGTGTGGAATAAATAATTAAATTTAATATTACTTACTTGAATTGTAATTCGCACACCAAAAAGATTCGTACATGGCTGAAATTAAAAATACAAATAACACCCCGTGTCGGACATTCGATGCCATGTTCCTAAAATACAGTGTTCTTGAAAACTGCAATTGATTTAAATTATTATAACGTCGAGATTTCACTTCACATCAGCTTGTGTTCTGATTTTCTAATAACAGTATTTAGTATTTTATTATGGAGATAAGAGACATGAGCGAAATAAATATCAGATTTGCAAGTATGTACTTACTGACGTGAGATATGGTAAGCGAAACATTCTTCATCATCATCAAATACGCTGAATAATATTATCACTTTGTTGCTATGGTTTATCCTGAACAATTTGGGCGTCGTATAAAGTTGATTACCTTATTAGCGGTTTTTATAACCTCACGATAAGTTAAACCGATTTGCACAAATAATGCTATAAAGCCGCTGAATGAGTTGCGAAGAAATAGCTGGCGCTGCTTCTTGAAATGAAGGCATTCTGTTGGAGAAGTTAACAATTAAAACCGAAATGTTTGCAATTATGTTTCGTTTTGAATATGCACATTAAAAAGCACTTGTCTTGACTTCCCCCATATTGATAATTCCCCAGATTGATAATTGTTTTCCCATTTCGTTTTCTGCAAATGTTTATTTATTACATTCATTCATGTCATACTTTAATTGTTTATAATAATTATAAATCAAAATTTTTTTCTTTTTGAAATTACTGTCATTACGCCATCTTCTGGGGCAATTATAAGCATGTAAATATTAATACTTAGTGTAAATGTATTTTTGACCTGTTCAAATGGATGTCCCTTGGAATAACAGACGATTCTGATTATTTGCAAAACTCTCTCTCGTACATCGTCATCAGACGAGATAAATGATTAGGTCAACTACTCCTTCAGTGGAATTTCACCTCTGTAAATATTTGTTAGGATGCCAAAGACTCGTATATTTTTCGTAATCCTGTTTTTTATTTTATTTTTTTAACCTTGCAAGGCCACTGATCTCAGTATTTAAGTTTTATCACAGTAATGTAAGGTTTATCAACCAGCTCGAAAACAAGTGCATTTGAACGACTGGAGTTCACACTGGCTTGTTTGTTTCTAGTAGGATTTTTTTTTTTTTTTGGTTGCGAAGGTAAGAAAAAAGAAACTATGTTTTCTTATCATTTAAAAGGCGCCGTCTTGGAAAAATTTCTTCGCATGTTTGCAGGGACCCTAAGCAAAGGTTTTTATTATTTTTTTATAATCAAGTGATGTGCTTCTTATAAATTGCGCATGGTGATAATTAAGTGAGGTATTATCTGGGGGGGGGGTCCTTTTTTCATATGAAATAACTTCAAGATTTGGCTTCTACGATGATCAAGAATATCTAATTCACTTAGATCCCTTATGTCAGCAACCACAACAAAAAACAGGTCCCCTGTGGTAATCTGTTCGAAACTGTTGGTTGTGTCACCTTGTAAATGGAATATCTAAAAAAAAAAAAAAGAAAGAAAAAAGAAACAAAGAAAGAGATTCCATTGAGTTTGTAGGGATAACAAGATTGCCCTTCTTGGATAGCATCAGGTGTTTTTAATTAGCTCAAACACGAAGGCTTTTACATTCTGGCAGATTTAAGATTAGTATTAGTACTGGTTGAGAAGTAGTGTCTTCAGTGGAAAATGTTCATGGAGTGTGATTAGAGGAGGACACTTATTGAAGCCCGAAGTGGCTTGAAACAATTCCATGCGTGGCCTCTAGAGTAGGGATTCCGGACTATGTAAAAAATAAATAAAAATGGAAACAATATTTAACTCACCCATGGTACAAATCTACTTTAGGTTTACAATTAGCCTTTCGTGGGTGGAAACGACAAAAAATTGATATAATTTGCTTATGCCAAGAAAGGCTAGAGGAAAAAGAAGTCCAACACGTGAACCCTCATGAAGCCTTCAGATCTGAGTATTAAAAAATGTATGAGAAATCTTTCTGACGAGAAAGAAATCCAACCTGTGTTTTGGTAGCATTGAAGTTTGCAAATATATCCACATTCCTCATTGAAGAATGGCAAGGAGATCTGTGTTTATGACGTAGTTAAAAAGGGCTTTGAAGTTTGAAATGTTTTGAGTGCTACAAGATCTGTCAAACAGAAGATGAAGGAAATGTACTACCATCAACCAAACTACAGATAGGATTTGAGTTTAATGAGGGAAAAGGAAGATTATGACTAAAAAGTAAAGTTCTGAAGTCCAGCATTAGGGTGTAGTCTGAAGAAAAGCAGATATTCTGAAGAAATATCAGAAAGAAAACACTGGCGATCCAGTTGCAAAGTGTAGCATGTAGATCATAAGATGGTAGCTAAGTAAGGAGACCTTTGTTGCAGACCCCGTCAAGTGCCTTCCAAATATCAAGAGCAACCACATGAGTTTCTCCAAACCTCTCCAAAGGTGGGTAAGGTTGACGAATATTATTTGTGATGCGAGAGTGGTGGAATCCATATTGGTAATACCAATAAATATATCAATCTCTTAAGGCAGATGGGGACTCGTAAAGAAATACTCTTTTAAAAGTATTCGAAGCTTTAATAGAACAAGGAGTAGAAATAGTATATATTCAGCAAAGAAAGTAGAACAAATATCACTCTGTTTAAGATACCAAGCAATTTTATAAGCTAGGTTTTAATCCTTTTTCCCAAGTAATTTTACGCCTGCACGTAGTGCAAGCGGAAAAAACTTACTACAAATATCACTCTTTTCAATCCCCCGATTAAAATGAATTTAAGTAGAGGAGTACGTCAGGGTGATGTCTTATCACTTAATATCTTCTCATCTATTCTGCACAGCATCATTCGAAAAATTGATATGAAAGGAGGAATAAGCATTGCTGGTGAAATGTTAAATATTCTATTATTCGTCAACGATGTGTTATTAATATCTAACTTCCCCGAATCTTTAGAATCAATGCTGAATGACATAAGTCAAAATTGGATTGGAAATACATCCGGACAAAACAAGATGGATATGAAAAACGAATATTGTAAAGATTATACAGTCATTATAGAATCTGACACCATCGCAAAAGTTGAAGATTGCATCTATCTTGGACAGTCTATAAAATGGATAACGACATGTCAAATGAAATAGCAAGGAGAAAAAGAGCTGCTTGAATGGCCTTCAACAAATAAAAATCAGCAATTATCAACCGAAATATAGATATAGAAATAAGATAAGAGCCTATCATTTAAAAATTTTGAACATCAATAATAACAGCAAATGCAGATTATGCGATCAGAAAGATGAGACTGTAGAACATCTAATCAGTGCCTGCAGCAAAATAGCTCAAACAGACTACAAATACCGCCATGATCAAGTGGTCAAAATAGTTCATTGGCATGTATGCAAAAAATATGGCTTTCCTACTTCTGAGAAGCATAAAATAGAGACTGTATTGAAAAACGAAACAGCAAAAATCCTCCGGGACTTTTTTTAGAATACAAACTGATCGGCATTTGGAACCCTATAGACCTGACATTACAATTATCGAACATCAACAGGTTTGGATTATTGATATCGCAGCATCCAGTGATAACAACATCCACAACAAAGAATTGGAAGAAAAAAAAAGACTAAATATCGAGATATGACAATCGAAGTTGGTCAGCTGTGTTTATACATACCAATGTCATCCCAATCGTTATCGGTGCACTTGGTGCAATTTCAAAGAAGCTATTCAACTATTTACAATAATTAATCATAAACGAAGTGACCCCCATATGACCTACAAAAAACAGCATTACTTGGAATAGTTCATATTTTACTCAGATTCTACCCAAGAATCTTAGATTCTTGGGTAGAATCTGAGGTGCTCTGTATCATCAATGAAATTGTTGTTTAAATGATATCTTGTTTTTACTGTGTATCAAGTGTGTGAATATCATCATAATAATAATAATATGGTTGTTGCGTTGATTTAGCAAAAATGTCGTATTATGAATTGAGGAACAGAAGTGATTGTTGTCTGTTTCTGAATTATGTTAATGACCGCCACTGTGGCCCAACAAATACTCAATATAGCCTGAGTTTTGTATGTACGCATGTATGATCTCTGATAGCCTTCTCAATCTCTTTCATTTTCGCACATTCCTTTTTATATTTTCATTTTGTTTTTTCCATATATATATTTATATATATATATGGAAAAATCAAAAAAAAAAAAAACGCATGACATCAAATGCGTATATGTTAAGCCAGTCCTGCATTACACATCAATTTTCAATCAATCTATAACCGATCTAATTTTGTTTTAATATTATATTTCTTAATTTCGCTGCTTCTATAACCAGTGCTGAAGGCCATTCCATATATTTTAAACACTTCGTATTTTTATTCTAATTCTCTTCTTAATTATAAGTACCTAAATAAGTACGTTAATCAAAGATATCAACCAACCAAGAAATAATCAATTAATTTTATTACAAAGTAGCTAAATGATTAATATCCGCCATGTGTCAAATAAGTCCAAGTAAATTTGATTTTTTTTTTAAAATTTAGTGCCTTAAAAATGGTCTTGAATTTTAATTTATATATCCATTGAGAAATATTGAAACTTATAAATTAAGTAAATAATTAATTTTATTTTTCTAAATTATTCTAACAGCAACTGCCTGGTTTCGTATCCCGAACAGTTGCTGTTTAATATCCCAAGGGTACTTTCATTAGTGTTCATTGACAGAAATATATACTCTATACCTAAAATTATGATGCACTGGTATTCTTGCATGAAATTACAACGTTTTAATTTAGTGGACCTTATTACCAAGTCTTATTCCTTACTTCTGTCAGGAATAAAACTTGAAATGAAAGGATTAAATAAAGTTAAAGGAAATGAAAGGATTAAATGAAGTATTCCGTTAACTATGCTGTTTGTAATAATAATAATAATAATAATAATAATAATAATAATAATAATAATAATAATAATTATTATTATTATTATTATTATTACATTGCATCTTCATGCAATCTCAGAGGTCAATGAGAGAAGACTCTCGTCATCGTTCCACTCTGTCCCCCTCCCCACCCCTCAAGCATATTTTTGTCTTTTAATTGCGTCTGTTCTCCATGAGTAAAATCTTCTTAATTCTGTATAAGATCACCCTACTTACTCACAACTGAAAAACAAAAGTGCCCATATAAAGATTCTTCGTGTCATGACAATATTCGAACGGATTTTAATTGATATTTCGATTTTTTTATATACATTCAACAAATTTTCCCATATTCAAGTTAGTTTTCGGTTTAAAATTATACTTCTTCTTCTAGACATTTTAGTTACAAAAGACTTTGAAAACTGGCATCTGCTAACTTTGCTATTTCAGCTGACCATCCGTTTGTTGAGCCCAGAGCATTAACATGATCACAACAACAACGATGATAAATTAGAAGTAGAGTGCTGCCAAGGCCCTCTGTGGCTCACTCAGTATAGACGAAGCCCTTTGGTTGGAAATACCTGGGTTCGATTCCCATCAGTGACTTGAGGAACCTTAACCTGGTCTCTTTCGATTAAGGTACGTTAGCCAGTCTCATACGGAGGTAGGGGATTTTTCGTCCCCCAGAACAGGCAAACCGGCCCTGTGAACACACATGGATTACAGTTATGAATACTTACGACAATATGTGGAAGAGCCAGGGGTTCGTACCATATATCGTTGCGCCCGTAGTCAACCATGAGTCACATCATGACAATCAACCTCCTAGACAGGAGATGACACACGAATGGATGGAGTGCTGCCAAATCCGAAAATCCTCTAATGTAAGTTTTATTAAAACTGGGTTATTCCACCCTTCTTCTCATGTCAGGTTAACTTAAAGCACATTATAAAACGGGGTGTACAAAATTGCCCTCATTTTTACACGATAAAAAACTCCAGTTACGCGGAGGAGCGACCATGCCAATCTCCACACAACTGAAAAGTCCTTAAAAAGGTTCTTCTCGCAGCAGATGGTATTCGAACTCATGTCTTTCTAAAAAGAAACATATCGTGGTTATTACCAACTGAACTGTGAACGAGGATTATGCAAACATTATATGCCTATGGAGATTGCGAGTTGCACCTTTAAAGAATAGAACCAATTGCTACCCAGTAATCCTAATTTCATTTTGCTTTTGTTTCAGATTTTCCGTTTTTTTTTTTTTTCTGATGTTTTGGGAAAGCGGCCGTCACCTTTCTTGTCATTGCTTAAAGTATCACTTTTTTTTTACAATGATTTATCTGCCTATTTTCAGTATTTATCTACACAGAAAATATACAGTAATTTGACACACTGATCATAGATGGTACCCTTACTCGGGGTTCCTGAGCATACACCCCACCCCATTCATATACGTGAAGAATGTGTAGCTCAGCTAATATAGATGCTGCCCTTTTGTCAGTGAGACCTGACTTCGAATAAAGTCTAAGACAAGCAGAACCTTTTCAGCTGAAGTAGGTCTCCTACGATGTTGCAGGTCTTTTACTTTGTAAAACAGACAATACCGTCCACAGAATGTATGCTGTGACAAAGATATAAAGCATTCAGTTAAGATTTAGGATTAACTACTCTGTCATAACATTAGAGGTTTATTTGAACAAAGTTATATGGTCAGAAAGTGGGTTAATATATGAAGTTCGTTGTCTTAGCCATAGATGGCGATAGTAGCTCAATATTTATACCTAACACTGATAAACAGCCAATAAGTGTCCAAGATGTTTTTTTAAAATATTTTCGAACCATTTTTCATTTATAATTGAATTTTATAATATTATATAATATGTAAAAGTCCACAATATTTATTTTAAAATAAAATAAAAAAAAAGATGCAAGGAAAAAATGGACAACCTATGAGAATCGAATCGTTTCTTCAAGTGTTGGTGTTGGCAGAGTTGAGTGATGAATTTCTTTTTTCATATAATTGAGAAATATCAGAGGAGCTTCGCATATGCATCCCCTGAAGATAATCATATTTTATAAATATCAGGTTCTCTACAAATTATCTATAGATTTGTTGTAAATATACAAGACTATACAGAAAATACTATAAGACTATACTACTAGATTATACAGACTATACAAAAAGATGCAAGACTGCCTTAAGGGATTAAAGGTAATCTTTTATTCCCTAACTTGAGGACATTCTCATAATTGTAACAAACGACACTTGACGCCTGAAGCCAAGATAATTGTAATTAATGTATTAACTTTCAGTGCAGATAAAAGAAATAAGCAAAAACCAGGATACATTCAGAATATTATTACATTTTTCGGTTATTTTAATCTGGAATCTCCGGTGGCAATCTTACAATGCCAAGGAACATATGCATATGATCCTCTGTAATTTCGGTGAAAATAAACTTTTTTTTTTTTTTTCCTATGGGTTTATAGTTCTATAAGTAAACAAGCAGCACTTTCCGTAGAAATAAACTTAATATTTTCGAGAAAATCTAAATTCACGCAACCAATTTTATTTTCACTGAAGAGATGTTTTACAACATTTAATTATTTATTTGATTTTCAAGAAATTTAATATTTATTTTCGATTGCATTAATGCTTTGATATGGCAGAAAGAAGCTTCATTCTCATATCAACATCGAGGCTAAAAAAAAAAAAACCTTGAAATTTTTAAAAGTTGAGCAAGTGGACGGCCTGTTAGCGGAGAACTTTAATTTCTAACGAAGTATTTCCGAACAGTAAGAGTATGAGTACGAGAGTATGAGTATTCATGAGTACGAGAACAAAATAAAAAATGTTAAAAATCTATTGCGATTTGCAAAAAAAAAAAAACAAAAAAAGTCCATTAAAAAAACTTTGAACGGTAACATCGAGATTGCCAGTTCAGTGTTGGAAATCCCAATCAGATATCTTCAATTTTATTATATTTTTCTTATCAGAGTTCTGGAGAACAGAAAAAAAAAAAAAAAAAAAAAGAGAAGTTTTTTTCAATGTTTTTTTTTTACAATGTTACAAATAAAGTTAAAAACTCTATTTTTAACATTGTAGCGTATTGAAAACTGTATTCTGTTGCAATATTTGTAGTATAAATTATATATAAAAAAACTCATCTAACGCCTTTTATTCCTAAGGGGAAGACCGAAGGACAACCAGTCTTCACCGTAAGTCATCAGCGACAGTTGAGCCAAAGGATAAAAGAGATATCAGGGAGAGAGAGAAGGTACTAGTAAGAAAGTTCCTGTAGTGGGTGAGAAAATCGAACCTTTAACGGTCTTTCTCATAGGGATCTAGCGCTATGGTAGTAAATGCTATTTCCACAGGGCTATACAGACACCCAGTATAAATTATACATTATGTAAATAGAGATGGTTTAATTTATGCTGAATTATATGCTTCTTCTGTAATTTATAGACTCACATGATGTGCACAATGGAAGCAATTCATTAGCACGCAAGTACTTACGTCATGTTCCCAAACTACACTAATAACTGACAATGAAATAGATCTTTTATAATTTGACTGCTAAAATCCATATGGATTCTAAAATGTTTCTGTGTCGATAAGATAGTTTGTTTTTTCACAGGGATAATAAAAGGCAAAAAGAAGAAATATCACGATGTTTCTTAATATGAAAAGGGTTATCTGTTATTAAAGCAAAAACACATTTCTCAGTTATCTAGTGGAAAATGGGAGGACATTTGATATCACCAATGTTGCGATACTTGAGGAGTGTCTTATCACTAATTTCTTCGGAAGATTTGCTATTTATTGTCATGTCGATATAATATTTTACCGCAGATATTTTGCTAGTATTTAGAGCGTAATATCGTTGTGAATTCACGGGAAACATTTTCTTGTTCAGCTTGTCTTCTTTATTTTTTATTTATTTTTTTTTGTCTCTCCCCAAAGGAAGATTGTAATACAGTGCATCAGAGCGGGCGAGCTAATAATTTCTGTATATTTTTGCTTCTTCCCGAAACCCTGTTATGGAGACCAAAAATGGAACTTTTTCAAGCCACTTCAGACCTCTGGGGGGGGGGGGTGATGGTCTCACGGCGAACCACAACATCCAAGTGAGCCAATGGCTTTGGGTACGATTCAAATTTGAAGCAGTCGACTGGTAAGAGATCGAAAACGTTAACCACTTGGAATTATAGACACGTTAACACAAGAATATTTTAATGTTTGCCAAATATTTCAGTTTGAAACTAACAGACTATCCTTAGTGGCTTGGTAGGAACAGTTTTTACAAAGTGGAATACAAACAATTGATCATTCAAAAGTAGAACGAGCCGCGTTATGTTACATTGTTAACCATTAAAGAGAGGTAAATTTCATCAGAGTGATGAATAAATTATAGGTATTAATTCACAATTTCATATAACACATGTTTTAAAATATTCTTATGTTAACGTGTCTATAATTCCTAATTATAATGTCACAAGGATCTCTCAAGAGTTAACTACTTGGTTAACCAGAACACCAAAATAAAAATAAATTCATTATCTAAATTAATTAATTTTGACTCAATAGTTGTAGCCGTTCTTAGTCCTAGTATCTGTTTTCTTTTCTTCAGCCAATCCAATTTTATATTGTATGAATCCTCATAAAATGATAACTTTTATTTAGAATTGTTATCTTACCTGTATAACTTTATAAAGTTAACGACTTCTTCTTCTTCTTATCTCCTCAATCTTATGTTTGGTGGGATAACAATATGTTATTTAAAACGGTTTCACAAATATTTTATTCGTTTTTCATACAACAAACATCATCTTAGATAGCAATAAAAAAAAATCAGAATTGATTTTAGAGTTGAATTCAACGTCATTCCGAAGGTGAACAGGTCATTGTGAAGTGCTGATGTAATGAGAATCAAACTACTGGGTTAAGTTCCATGGCTGTACTTCGCGCATGTGCATTATTTCGTTCCTCTTGTCTGCTCTTTAACCGGACTATAACGACAGTGATCACAATAATTAATACGAAGACACTGCCAACAGAAATTATCATAATCTTGGTCATTGAATTACCTGTTGGGAAAAAAAAAGAAAGAAAAAAAAACAGAATGTCAGAAAAGAAAATACCAAAATGTTCATCTTAAAATAAGTCATATTAAGAGTCGTAATACAAACCCAGTGAAAAAACACTAGTTTCCGGGATGAAAAGCCTTCTCCTCACTGTATGAAACTAATTAATTAATTCGCCTTCAGTTAAAGGAAACCCTTATAAAGGCCCTTCACGTCCTAGACAGGATTTGAATCCAGGTCTTACCAACCACATGACATCGTTAAGCTCGTGGACAATGGAATTCTGTGCTGAAAAGAACTCTTGCGTAAGATATCATTTAGGCAGAGTGCTTCGAGTGCAACATCAGGATTCGTTTATTAAATGATCTCTCTAATGACTAAGAAAATGCACAGTAAAGAGTGTTTGTGTGAAGGACGATACTTACCACACGGGTTATTCCAGGAATCCAATTCATCAGAATAGTCAAAGCAGTTGATGTGGCCGTCACACTCAAGTTCTCTCCAAATGCAACTTCCATCCCGACATTTAAACCCATCTTTCATTAAACAGTTCGGATCTACATAAATAATGATAATAAATATAAAACAATTATTAATCTATTAAAAGAAATGAAGAACCTGAAAAAATATCTATTCAGGTTTATATATATATATAATCTTTTCTTTAACTTACCATATACGTTAGCAGTTAATTCAATGCTTGTATTATAATTCCACTTAGTCACTTTGTATTGAAATAAAATTGCGGAAGGATCATAATATACCAAACCTTTCCTTTCACTGTAAGAGCACTGAGTTAGACTGTAACCTATAATTTTTATAATCTGCAAAAAAAAAAAGTTTTTGTTTTGTTATTGAGTATGGCGGATAACTTACAACACTATTTTTATTCAATTTTCATTGTAATTTAAGGGAATGTACAGAATATTATGATAGTCCAACAGAATAAAGTTTTCTTTATGGCAAGGATTATAACAATGAACACCATTTCAAGTCTTTGATAACTGAGATACAATTGAATTTTTTTCCCGACAAACTCCTTATGAGAGAGATCTCTGAAGGGCTCTCTCTGGAGAGTTTAAACTTCATTGAATTCGATTTCAGGAATGTGAAGCGTTCATTTTTGTGAACTTTTCTCATAAGTGATTAGCAAATTGTTTAGCTAAGCGCAAATTGTAGTATATAGTATATGTTAGCTCAGTTATTATCGGCAAAGCGTCTCATAGAGACACTTGATAATAAACTACAGCAGCAAAAAATACAGAATAAACCCCAGACTGGGGCAACAATAACACACTAGGTGGTGGGAATAGCTTAGGCCTCACCAGCATGGCTTTGCCGCGTACGCGGACCCTTGGAATCGAAGTGAAAGCTGATGTACGACCTCGATGTTTGGCCAAAGCCCTCATCGAAAGCGTCGGTGCTGAGCAGATTTTTGGGTTTACTCCCTTTGGTGGTGGCCGCTTCCAAGTAGTAGTAAGGAGTGAGCAAACAAGAGACAAACTACTTGCAGGATTCGAATGTAATGGAAAAACAATAGTTCCATTTTTGGTAGGGAGTATTACCAAATTACTTAGAATCACCAGATTCCCTTTAGAATATATTGAAACGGATGTAAAGATCATCCACGAAATATTCGGGAAATTCGGCGTTATACACAAGTTGGAAGTCCTAAATGACGCAGAAAACCCCAAATTACCATGGTGTTAAAAAACAATGTTTCAGATGTGGTGCTTTCACTCACCTTGGGGCAGACTGTCCTAGAGTGAAATGTAAAAACTGCCTCAAAGCAGGCCACAACCAAGACAACTGTGAGTCAGCTTGCCTGAAATGTGGGGTAATTGACCACAAAGTGGACACATGCCCATCCAGAACCCTTGCTGAGAGGATGGGTGGTGCAATCACGCCAGCAACTCCACCAAGCAATGGAAATGACACACCACAGGAAGCTTCTCCTCCTTTCGAGGCTGCTCCTGATATAACAGAAATCCATACCTCCACTTCTAAGAAAAACCGAAAGGGAAAAAAAACTTCCACAAGCAGTAAAATCCAACAAGAAGAAACAGTGGCTATTGAAACCATCAATACCAATATAGATACTAATACAGATGAAATAGATACAGAAGAAGGAAAGATGGAGGTGAACATCAACACCTCCAAACGGCCATTAAGCCCACAGGAAGAAGAGTTGGTAACGCCAAAAACAGCAAAAGTATCTGAGACCGCTCACCCAGAAGTTCCTCATGCAAAAGCAGGGGAGACTCTAAGCCATCTTATTAGAGGTATCCCTGGGGTGGCGGATAAATTCAAAGAAGCGATGGCAAAATTAGGAGAACCTGAACTCCTCCTTACAGGGAAGCATGGACCTGATGTTGTCAGTGCAAAATGGGGTGACCTTTTCGTGGATGACATCAGCAAAATCAGCCCTGATCAAGTAGAGGTAGCTATGGATTTAGATGAAGAGGCAGTTTCGGCGTTTTTTATAGCTCTCTGCAAACTGGACATGGTCAAGGGAAGTGAAGTAGCCAAGAGAATATTAACAGCCCACAACAAAAGAAAGACACAGTAACCACTTTGTGGGTTTACTGTACTCAGCTTCACTGGTTTTTAGCTCCCACAGGTGGGGGAGGACCTGAGAACCCGAGCGGCGAAGGCTTACAGCGAGGCGGTGCAGTTCCTTGTGAGCTGCATCACTCGGGCCAGATCCTTCCTCCACCTCTAAGTTTAGCTTTCAATTATTGCTTTTCTGTGTACTTTTTTGTTTTTGTTTTGTTGCATGTTTCCTTTTTAGGATTTTTCCTTTTTTTGTAAAGTGAAAAATCAACGACCGTTTTAGAAACGCCCCTGGGGGGCAAACAGCTAAAACAGGTCAACTGAGGCCTCTTTCACCTACTCTACCACTATGCACTCTATCTTTATTTCCTCTCCTACTATCTGCTGACTCTCAGCCTATCTTACTCTACAGGCCGATGATGAAGATTTGTTGAACTCACAAATTATTAATTATTTATTTATTAATACCCTTGGAGGGTAATAGATGGCAGTGCTGTAGCCAATGAAGTTCTAACTGAGGCTCGGCTATTGCTGTTACCCTCCTGCCATGATCAGAGCTTTAACAGCTCAATAACACCTTATCCCTACACTGTCCTCTACAGATAACGGGGAAGATGAAAAGCATTCTTGCTTCGCCCCTTTAAGCCAGTCCTTATAAGGACTATAAGGAAACTCCTTATAAGGACTATAAGGACAAACTTGAACAATATTCAGATGGATTTCAAACCAAACTGCTCAAATTTTATTAATATTAAATTCTTGTGTAGTTGCGTTGAAAATGCTTTATTTATTATATTTATTATTTATATGTACAGCACGTCAATTATATTAAATTATGTTATATTATATATAGCCTGTCAATTAACGGATGAACAAAACAATATGAATATTTTATTAATATGAAATTCTTGTGTAGTTGCGTTGAAAATGCTTTATAGCCTATCAACTAACGGATGAACAATATGAATATGGAGTAAAACAAGCAAAATCTGAAAATCCTTGTTGAGAATTATTAAAAGAGTAATGTATATGTTCATTAAGAATGCATGCACCATTTTCTGATAGAAACATAAGAATTGAGTGGCATTTATTCTATAAGACAAAATCTTATAGAATAAATCGAACACACAATCCTTAACCAGTTTAATCATACTTTTAAAAATATTTGAACGTTAATCCTTTCCTAATCTATCAAATATTGAGAAAAGACACCTACTGGGACGGTACTTATGTGCACAACAGTAAAAACATTGTGCAAAAACAAACGCAGGTGCAGTCAAATACGATAATTCACATTCTTATCCAACTAAATCACGTATTATTATTTAAATAATTAACCAAGCCTCATCTTGTACTGTATTTGTTATTCAAAACAGTTCTCGATAACCAAGACAATAAAATTTCTTAAGTATGTTTAAATGTTCGCATAGAAATATAAATAATGCTTAATTTTGCAATAGTCAGAAGTCGTCCAATTATTTTCATACGGCCAACCAAAACATTATTGATATGAATAAAGCGAAATGATCTTTTGTTACCAAACATTTCATAATGAAGATTATTTTAAATGCTAAATGAAATCCAGTTTTATTACTTGAGTTGATTTTGTATGTTTTGAACCAGGTAATGTCCTACATGTTGACGATGTAGCCAAATGGATTTAAACTGTTTCAGCAAGAACAATTTCCCAGGAGACAAAACATGTGACTTCTCACAGTGTGAGAAGATGGTTCATATCCAAGAATTACTTCCTCCACTGGTGGCTTAATTCTTCTGATTTGAATCCATTTAATATTGGCAAGATGTAGAAAGCAGCATCCACCGGTCGCCTGTATCTTACCCCAAACATCTGAAGATAAATAATTATAAATAATTGTTGTGGCATACATCGGTGAGCATAAAGGTTTTGAATTCTCTGCTTCGATCGAATGAGGATAACGATACTTACTGAAAAGTCAAATGGACACGAAGTATACTTGGATTTTTTCCCTTCCTTTATAGAAACAATCATCCCATAACCGGGAGGAGAAGAGAGAACAACTGTACATAATCTGTCACCCGAATAGCCATTTTCACGTCGGGGTCTGATGACTGCTGTTGAGTTTCTGCCAGAGAACCCAAGGGGATATGTGATGCGCTGGGACAAACCAGTACATTCATCCTCCAAATATACTGCAACATTTAAAAGAAATACGAAACAGATTGTTAACGAAACAACTAACATTGAAATATATTCAATAATAAAATTTTTAAATTAAAAAATAAGTAAGATAACTGAAATGGGGTTTTATTGATCGGAATTTGATACAACTAGTAAGCAACCAGTTTCTGGGTTAGATGAAAATACATATATCAGCTTAAAACAAACGAGCTTAGATTATGGATCAATACATAACTGAAAAAAAAAAAACATAACAAATTCATAGTAAATGCTACACAATACAACTACGTGGAGCGTGGATGCTAGCACTTGGTCAGTCATTATTCAGCAGGTGCGCCCTATAGTTAGCCGCGAAATTAAATTCTGTGTGGAGAGATCTTATAAGTGATTTCTAAATGCAACATTGGATCATCCCTTAGTTTCTGTTCAGGGTACCTTGTGAGCGGATCAACGTTGTGGTGAGTGTTGGAAAAATGGAATGCCAATCATGAACTGTCCTCTTTATTCCAATGTGCTCAGTTATCTTATTTAATTATTTTTGTAGTCGAAAATAACATACTGAGCATGAAAAAAAATTCTAAAATAAAAAATAAAAAATTCTAGAATCAAAAATAACGAAAACTTTTAACTTTTATTTCGGACTTATTTGCATTTCTAAAATTTAATGTTTTACAGACGTTATGAACAGGATTGCGTAGATGACAAAAAACATTCTTTGCAGAATTTACTAATCAGTATTTAACATCATCAGTCATTTCTGCATTTGAAAACATCGTTATAATACTTTCCTTAAACTACATCCGGACCTTCTAGTACAGATTCGATGTCCTGGATTTAAAAGAGATAATCAAACCTTGGAACAGATACAAAGACGGATAGGATAATAAAGGCTATCGGATCAGTGTCTATGAACATAAACTTAAGGACAAAACTTGAAAAAGAATGTCTCGACACGAAATTCCGAAATTAGCATGTCATGTAATTTCTTACCTTTCAGTGGGAATAATGCAACTTACTAAAATTTCGGCTCATCTCAGGTTTGGGAATTAATCCATTACGAAAATCGGACTCCTTCCTTTCCAACGGCTGGTTCGTTAACATGGTAGCCTATGGGAGACCGCAGCGGACGCACTAATGCGTGAGCGGATACCTCGTCTTCGTTCGCTACTGAAAGAGACGTCACCGGAAGGGGGATGAAACGGAAGTAACACCAGGTTGACGTCACTGTGACGCTTGGCTCTCTCTCTCCGCCTGCGAGTAGGATAGCGGCCATGGTCTCTGTATGTCTCTGGTTACGATACGGTCGCTTGCGTGAATATGCGGCCAACCACATGCGGCTTGTTTACCGAGGCTCCCTATCTTGCTTTGGACGGTGTTTGACTCCTTTGGAAAATTGCAAGACACATTGCATGGTTAGGTTAGGTTAGTTCTTAAGGTTAAGTTAGTTCTTAAGGTTAGGTTAGTTCTTAAGGTTAAGTTAGTTCTTAAGGTTAGGTTTATTCTTTAGGTTAGGTTAGTTCTTAAGTTCTCCACTAATAGGTTTTATGTGGTGACATCCAGAAAAAATGCTTCTGATTTGTGTTAAAGCTGTTTTCTTTATATCCTACGTACGTTCAGTTCCTCTGGTAAAGGAATATCTATTTCAAAATCGGCGGGCGCCATTATTCCAGTAGCGGAAAGCTAGTGACGTCTGCCTGATGTAACATCCGCTTCGTTCCCATCACTTCCGCTTGCGGACGAGGACTCGGCGCCTACTAACGCATCACGATGTGCACAGCGGTCTCTCATAGACTTCAATATTAAAAAACAGACCGTTGAGTCCCTTCTAAAAATGGATTAATACAAAAACTAAGGATTATCCGTATTTCCAGTTGGTTGCGCTGTGACATTCCGCAGATAAGGGATTGTGTGTCATGCAAGTTTGAAATTTTACAAACGAGACATTATACAGTAAGTCATACCAACTTAAGAAATCTAATTTTTAAAGATTGGTTATATAGTTGATTTGTTTTAGAACATATGTTTCTTTTCGTTACATCGAAACTTGTCCTTAAGTCTTTAAAAGGACTGGCTTAAAGTCCTTTAAGGCGAAGCAAGAACGCTTTTCATATTCCCCGTTATCTGCAGAGCACAGTGTAGGGATAAGGTGTTATTGAGCTGTAAAGCTCTGATCATGGCAAACAGCAATAGCCAAGCCTCAGTTAGAACTTCATTGGCTAAGTATTGTCATCCATTATCCTCCCAGGGTTTCATCTCACCCCCAGCCACCAACCACATCGAACCTTTGAACTTTGAACTTAATTGGTTGATGGACTGAGTCCTTGACTCTTTATCCCTTCATCTGTATTTTAGATTGTGGGTGATGAGATTATTGTGGGTAATTTACCCGCTCATTGTGAGCATTGAGGCTGTATCAGCTTTCTCTTGCTATGGAGGATTTCGGTTTTTTTTTATGTTTGAAACGATCTGAGGGTTTGTAGTCCGCTGCTTGTCTAATTAGCTGATTTGGATGATTATCCGTGATTGTGAAGAATTTCTCTGCAATGCCTGTCATGTAGGTCTTAATATCTGGAAGATTGGCTTCTTGATGTAACTGGATGTTTCTGATGAACCATGGGGCATTAAATGCCATTCTTAGACATTTATTCTGTATTATCTGAAGTCTGTTGATGTTGCTTTTAGTTGTGTCACCCCTGGTTGGAGAGGCGTAAGTTAGTTGCGGTCTGATTACCGATTTGTAAAGGAGAATTTTGTTGCTTATGCTTAGGAAGCTGACTTGCTTTAATGGCGACTCTATATATGTGTGACTTGAAGTTTAGACATCTATCAAGATGAATTCCCAGATATTTGGTAGAATTGTGCCAAGGGATGATTTTACCAAACATTTGTATGCTTGTATTCGGTTCTGCTTTACGTCTGGTGAAAAGTACTGCAGAGCTTCTGTTTGGATTGATTGCGATACGCCATTTGGTGTACCATTCCTCCAATTCATTGACTGCTCTCTGCATCTTGATTGTGGCCAGGTGTGGACGGAGGGATCTGGCTATAATGATTGTGTCATCAGCATATAGAGCGGCGGTGATAGATGGGGACAGTTTGGGGAGATCTGCCATGTATATGGAGAAGAGTAGGGGAGAGCAGAGAGCCTTGAGGGACTCCGGCCGTGATTCTCCTCTCTGTGAATCTGATACCGTAGAGTTTTATTTTATATTTTCTGTTATTTAGATATGATTTGATAAGTAGAACTAGTGGTAATGGAATACCAACTTCGTGTAGTTTAAAAATTAGTCCGTGATGCCACACTCTATCAAATGCCTGAGTGATGTCCAGGAAAACTGTGCCAGAGTGTTGGTGCTATTTATAACCTTGGGTCATATATCCGACAACTTTGTAAATTTGTAGTGTTGTGGAGTGATATTTCCTAAAGCCGAATTGTTTATCTTGAATGACATGGCTGATATCTGTTGCCATTTGAACCCGTGTGATAATAGCACGTTCGGCTATCTTACCTATGCATGAAATAAGGCTGATTGTTCTATAATTTTCAGGAAAGTGTGTATTTTTTCCAGGTTTGGGAATTACGAAAATCGGCAATTTTCCATTGCTTTGGGAAATAATTTAGCCGGAGGATGGCATTAATGATGGCTACCAGATGCATAACCCCTTTGCGGGGCAGTAACTTGAGTACCTTGTTTGTTATTCCATCTATACCCGGAGCCTTTTTCTTATTTAGTTTTCTTAAAATCTCATATATTTCTGTTGGTGACACGGATTGGATTTGTTGTTGGATAGGATTGAGGCATTTTGAGTTATTTTACGCACTTGGGTGTGAATTTTACTTATGAAATTTATATATGCATTGATATAATTGGGGCTGCATTGTTTTTCTAAGCTGTCAGCAAACGCTTCAGCTTTTTCCTCGTCGTTGTAGACAACACTAGATTCACTTTGGATTGGAGGAAGTGTAAAACGCTTTGAACGGAGTGATTTCATCATTTTCCATACTGATTGATCCTCTGTGTTTGATTGGTGAATTTTATTATGCCAGAGTTGGTTACGGTGGTCCTTTAGGGCATATCGAGCCTGGTTTGTTGCTCTGTTGACTGCTTGTTTATCCGCTGGGTCCATTGTTTTCTCTGATATTGTCTTCTTAATGTGTTTTTCTCTTGGATAAAACGATTTATATCCTCTGAGAGTTTATTTGATGGTGCAAATTTGGTTATATTTGTTACCTGTGTTATAGTTGTCAGTAGTTTTTTTCAAGAGTTTCCACTACCTTTTTCTATATCTTCGGTGGATGTTATATGCGATATTGGACCAAGGTTTTCCTGGAAGGCTGAGGGAAGTTGTTTCCAATTTATAAATGTGGTGGTGTTTTCCGTTAAATCTTTTATGGTGCCTAGTTGTAATATGACGGGGTTATGATCAGAACTTAAGTCGTTGATTGCTTGTATCTGATAGCTGTGCGCTATATTTTTTAGTATAGCTATATCTAGTACATCAGGACGTCCGGTTGCTCCGTAATATGTGAGTTCAGCGGGTCCTATTACTGTTATATTTCTTGAAGTGGTATAAGAGTTGAGTATTCTTCCGTTAATATTTGAGTTGATGCTATTCCAGACTGAATGTTTGGCATTAAAAATCTCCGACTATAATCACTGCTCTGTCTGTATTTAGTATCACATCTAAGTCAGATTCAAGGAGTTTTTTTATTTGGGGGGGGGGGGTTGAAAGCTGTATATATCGTAATGCTGCTTGTGTTTTCCATGTGTATTTCTATTCCTGTAGTTTCCATGTGTTCTGTTTGGGGGTTCGGCTATTGAATTATGTTTTATGTTTCTTTTCATAAAGATGGCAGTGCCTTCACCTCTAGCAAAGTATCTGTCTGTACGATAAGTGCTATAGCCGTTGATTCTGATTTTGTCACTTGGACGAAGACATGACTCATTTATGAGGATGATGTCTGCTTGGGTTTCTGCTGCAAACTCCTGCAGTTCTCTGTAATTTGATAGATAAATCATTTGCGTTCCATGAAACAATTTGTAGCGATTTCAGTTTTCTTTTAGACTTATCCATTAAGAATTTCCATAAGGAGTGATTGTGTGTGCCTTATGATGATATCCTTGGCTTCTTGAGTTGGGTTGGTTTGTCGGAGTTCAGCAAGCACTTCACCTAAGTGGTTTGTTATGTTCAGTAGGATAGGTTTGTTGGTTTGCTGTGACTGATTTGGTTTTGGCTCTTTTTGGAAGGTTGATCTTGTAACTTCAGCATACGATGTTCCATCCGTTGTGGAGACTATGGTTTGATGGGAGGATGTGCGTTCTTGAAGAGGTTTACTGGTTTTGAGTTATAGCTTTTGGTTTGGGGGAAATGTTATACAGCCCCTATAGTTTGCAGGGTGTGGTCCTCCGCAGTTTGCACACTTTGCTGGAAGTTTGCGGGTTTTTTTGGCATTCATTTGATGCGTGTTTACCATCACATTTCACGCAACGAAATTCAGCCTTGCAGCATCGTTATGCATGCCCAATCTTCTGGCATATATGACACTGGGTTGTAGTTGATTTATGTTTCAATGACTCAACTTTTATGACTAGATCACAGATGGTTTGGAGATTGTATATATGTTTTTGGTCTTTACTTATTTCCACCAGAATTAAGGGATAGGGTGTTTGACTCAGCATTGCCATTCATTATCCTCCAAGGATATTAATCACCCAACTTCACATCGAAACAGTTCTTAAAAGAACTGGGCGATGGACTGAGTCCTTGACTCTTTATCCCGTCATCTGAATGAAGAAAATCTGTGTGGATGGGGTGTTATTGAGCTAATATAGCTCTAGTCATGGCTGGGTAACGGCAATAGCCGAGCCTCAGTTAAAACGTCATTGGCTACGCACTGCCATTTGTTACCCTAGTCCTAAAAAGGACTTTTTCTCATGTTTTTATTTATTTATTTTTTTTTTTCACATCGAAACTTATAGTCCTTATAAGGACTGGCTTAAAGGGGCGAAGCAAGAATGCTTTTCATCTTCCCCGTTATCTGTAGAGTACAGTGTAGGGATAAGGTGTTATTGAGCTATTAAAGCTCTGATCATGGCAAGAGGGTAACAGCAATAGCCGAGTCTCAGTTAGAACTTCATTGGCTACAACATTGCCATCCATTACCTCCCAAGGATATTAATCATTAATCACTGCATCTCACGGTCGATCTTAAGGTTCAGCCACGGTCCACATCGAAACTTGGACATCACACATATTTATATATATATATGTAATAATTATTCTAGACAGGTGTGTTTATGAATATTCATATTATATTATATATCAAAACTTAATTTATTAATTATATGAAGAGCCAGCTTCAATTCGGCGACATATAAACTTATTTAAGTTAAGGGATATTACATCCCATATTGTTTCATAGCTGAATAAGAAACTCAACGAGTTTCATGCCGAATATAGTAAATATATAAAGTTCGGCGAGTCCAAGCGTAAGCAAATACCTGGATAGTGTTACAACTGACCCTAAAGGGAGTGCAACACTGAGGCAACTCATGGTAAGGGTGGAGCAAGCTCCGATCACTATTCTTGATATTTCCCCATAATGTGAAACCCAGCTCCTAGGAGCTGTATTACTGTTCTACATTATGAGTGAGAGAAGGTCACTACCCAGATCGGTTTCAACCTTTATTGAGGTCTCATCAGTGATGCACTCCCTTTAGGGTCAGTTGTAACACTATCCAGGTAATTGCTTACGCTTGGACTCGCCGAACTTTATATATTTACTATATTCGGCATGAAACTCGTTGAGTTTCTTATTCGGCTATGAAACAATATGGGACGTAATATCCCGAAACTCAAAACTTAATGTTTTTGAAGAATATTCATAAATTTAAAATACATTCAATAATATAATTTTTTTTATAAACATATTCTAAGTTAATTGGAAATCATTTATACGGATATTGTAGATTTTTTTCATTCTGTACTATAGACATACAATCTAGAGAATACATACAATTGATCGACAGTGCACTGTATAGATGGGATTAACTGTTTGCTCACAATATTAATTAGATTTCTGTGAAAGACAAGTTTGATTTAGCTTCCCACTAAGAAAAAAATTTCTTTATAATTTGTTTATAAAAATAGCGTAGCATAGTTGTTTTTGTTATGTTAATAAAAGCCGAGTGTAATTTTTCCCTATTAGTTTTCAAGATTGAACTGGATGCACTGCAACTAAAGTCACCCACTTAAGAATATTAAGTAGTTTGACTATATTACAAAGATTATGAGCTAATTAAGAAGTAGAACACCATTAATATCAGTGAAAGAAACTCAACTTACCAATAACTACTAGTGATTAGTCTTAACTAGTTTAAGCAAAGCGCTTGTCTACACACGATACTCACATATTGTGTAATTCGCAGACATGCATGATCTGCACATAGAAATAATTAAAACCACAAACAGAGCACCAGAGGTGACATACAACGTCATATTTACAAACTTCTGTAAAAACTGTAATTATAAACAAACTTAAAAAAATCCTTGCTTTATTACTGCGGTGCTAAGGCCAAGGTGATATCAACTTCAATATGAATTTCAAGTATTCTCTTTCTCTCTCTCTTGTTTTACTGCATCTGGTTATCAATACATATCTGGTTATCTATTAAGAGATAATATAGAACAATTCATTTCTAAGCGATTTATTTCAACTACAGAATATGATACGAGAATGTAGATAGTATAAGAAATGTTGTTAAATCATTATCAATAGTTTTGCTGCCGATTTATTGATTACTTAGCTACTGTAATAATTTTTTCGTTGAAGTAGAAACCCAACCTTTGTTTTGTACATTTAAATGAAAGTTCGTTTCTGAATGATATATTTGACATTAATATTAAAGCATATGGGTTACACGTTTTCCAACCAGCTAACGAATACTTCAGCTGCCCCTTAACCTGACAGATGGTATCTGGACGTAGTCTGCCTGTGGTCATATGCAGGAAGATCTCTCGAGGACAGAAGACTAAGTTTCCTCTTCCACTCCATCCCTATAAACGAACGACAACATAATCGAATACAGTTTTATTGTGGGCAACAAAAATATTCAACAAAAATAATATCAAAAACCTCAAAAAAAAAAAAAAAAACAGGAAATCAACATACAATTTCAAAGAAACACAATACAAAAAAAAAAAATCATTTTTTCTACTTCTTCACAAACAAACGTGGCTTTAACAGTAATAGAATGAGCATCACCAATTATAATCCCAAATCAGACCTGCTGTTCTACAGAACTATTTAACTAATGTCCTCGACTAAAGACAAAACCTATCGTCCACCTTAATTGTCTAATCTACACCTTCTACAGGTTCTTAACTTAAAACTGTGACACGCA